>NW_028263385.1:26949756-27249842 GCF_051168715.1 Poecilia mexicana | reverse complement strand
AATGTTACCAGATAGCATCCACCTCAGTGGAGAGGAGGAGAGAGAGAACTGGTCTGCAGACACCCAGATGTACATGTGTTTTGTGTTTCAGGGCTGTTTTTAGTGCTCTGTGAGGTTCAAAGAAGGCAGTGAACCGCAGCTTGGAAACACAAACAGTATTAGCCGTATAGTCTAACCACGACACTGAATTGTATCAGCAGACTAAAGTACAGTGCAGCACGGCTCTGTGTGTGTTTGCGTGTGGGCTGCTTGCACACCAGTTGCATGTAAATGTTTGACTGGGTAATGAAGCTTTGAATAAATGGAACAAAAACGGCTCACAGTTTCCCTGGACTGGAAGCAGGTAAACATAAAAGTAAATAGCAAGAGTTATTGTAGTAAATTAAAGATGGTAGATACTCTGTCTATCTATCTATCTATCTATCTATCTATCTATCTATCTATCTATCTATCTATCTATCTATCTATCTATCTATCTATATATCTATATATCTATATTATTTCATCTAAATGAACTGCAGTCTTAGATTACAAAGAACAGAGTGCCAAGACTTTATTGACAAACTACTTATTTAACCAAACAAAACACATGGATCTGTTTAGCATACAAAAAGTATGGCGTAGTCTTCCTAGTCACACGATTAGCATGTTTAGTTTAGCATAGCTTAACTATATGCAACTTCATTTTAGCACTGTTATGCTAACTATATTCAGCAACGTAAAGTGAGAATTATTGAACAGTTAGACTACAAATTGCAAACAATTGTTTAATTGCTCCCTTTTCTCCTTTATGAGGAGGTTTTGTGTGTAGTAGACTGAGGATGCTTTTTCTTATTATTATTAAATGTCATATACATCAAACTGCCAATGGAACTAGAGGTGGAAATTAGCCACTTTGGTATAACGTCATGAATTTACATGTAAATGTTAATATGTGATTTTTAAAACATAAACTTAAAAAAATCAGCTGTAAAACAACAAAAAGAGCATTTCTGTCACCTACTGACATGGAGTTTGGACAAAACGCTAAATTATGTAAGAAATTGACTGACAGCTCTGGTGGACGTGGCCAATCAGATTTCATATGTATTTGGTGCACTCTTTTATGATGCTAATCATAAAACATTACGATTAGCTAAAACAATCAGCTGTGTACAATGCGTTATGGCTACACATTGTAAGAAATGACCAAAAAGTAAAAACGGTATCAGCAGAAATCCTTCCAGCTGCACGGCATCGTAAACTAGAGGGGATAACCATCTAAAACATTTTCGTTTTCTGCCAGAAACAGAGGAATTAACGTTTAAAAAATGAAATAAATCAGAACGATGAAGTAACAGAGACACTCCAACATGCTGCCACTTTGAGAGGTGCAATTCTAGAAATTTACAATTCTAGAAATCAGACTTTAATCCTTCCTGCAAGAACTGAGATTTGGCCAGAATCAATGAAAAATGATTCTGGCTCAGCATCAAAGTCCAGCAGAGGCTCAATAGCATACCTCCTCCTTACCTAAAAAAAAAAAAAAAAAACATAAAATTGAAGCTACACACTGTTTTGCATTACCCTGCCCCCTGACCGAAGCATGAACATCTGAACTCTGATCTATTCCAATCTGAACTGCGAGATGAGAAACAGACAGAGATCTGGTGGCCACACATCACTGTGGGAGAAAGACAACAGCAGTTGTTCTTCATAATCGACCCTTTAAAGGGAGATGCAACTGTTTTAAATGTTCTTCAAAGTAATACATTTACATACACTAAGATTCCTGTGCCTTTAAACAATCTGATAGATGCTCAGGTGACAGACATGCAGACTTCTTTGGTGAAAATCCTAAGAAATCAGTCAACATTTCAGGAAGAGAACTGCGGGAGGGACTGGTGCACTTCACAAAAACTGACGGCATCATGTGGAGAGAAAAAAAAACGTGGCAACAATTTCAAGTAACATGTCAGATATTTAGGCAGGAAGCTAAAAATTGGGACAAAAATTGGTCTCACAGAGACATTTTCAGCTGCTGCGGTTCGCTTTCACACTGCAGTGTGTCAAACGGACCTTTGGAAAAAACCTCCTCGCCTGTGGTGGCGCTGCATCAAGAATCACTCAAGAAAACGACACAAAAGCCTCTGAAAAAGACACAGAGCACAACTTCAACTAATGTTTCAACTCAGGAAGAGTTAAAATCCGTATTCCACCAAATCAACATTTGGTGGAATAAGCAGGTTTTCAATGGGGTTCAGTGCAGTGGGCTCTTCATTTTCTCCAGAGCTGTATGTACATGGTGTAAAGTATTCTGATAGTCTGACCAATATCTAAGAACATTCAATTATTTTTTAGATTAATAAAGCAACGTGAAAAGCTTACAATATTACTTTGTGACCTGTACAAGTGAAAACAGGGTGTGGTTGTTTAAAATGTCAACTTAGGATGTGGCTGCTTTGTTTACAAGTGGTTCAGTTAAAGAAAAATCAAATCAAATCAAATAATAGACCCATAACATGCATCTGCAAATCACCTAAAACGGCTTTGATCAGAACCGATATCCAGCGCCGTGGCCCGGCTGGTGACACTCTTCAGAAACTGTCACTTTTGTCCCGTGAGAGAGAAAACGGAAGAACCCGAAACGAAACGACGACTTGAACTTTCAGCGGCTCCAGAGACCCAAACCGCTGCACCATCACGGCTAATCCGCTAATCCTCTCTCAAGTTGATGCGCTTTGCGTCTTACAGTCAATGATAAAAGTGAACGCCGGCGCATACAAACACAAACACGATAACAATCCCATGAATGTAATGATGCTGTAAATCATGCAGCCATGGCCATTAAATGGCACAATAGACCACATTACAGGCCCGACGGTCCTATAATCTTCAGTAATGTCTGGTTGTGTGAGTCGACGCGCACCGCAGGATCTTCACCCCCCGCGGCTTTGCGTCGTGACCTACCACCCCTGGTTTCTGCGTTTCATGTAAATATAGCGTGTAATGACACACTGCGAGAGCACGGATGCTATTATGGCCTTCCTGCCGAGTAGAGGTCATCTTTGCCACCCCACCCAAAAGGAGGGGCTGCCACACCAAAATGGTTAAAAGGACCTTTTATTTTTCCTCCCCCCCCCACCGAGACCCACAATGATATGCAGTTTATCTGCGCGTTTCGCGCCGCAGTTTGCGGTGCAAAGTGTGAAATATCCGGCCTGAAATTTTCTCCAAAGGTTTGTTCCGCTTACCAGTGGCTTACTTTTAGACGAAAAAAAAAGATGCAGAACCTTGACAAAATATTCAAACACCTTGAAAAGTTTGATGTGTTATTGTAAAAGTGCAGCAAATGAAGAATAAAAAAACGGTTCAGGACTTACATTTTCTAATTGGATTCCAATGAAAAGGGGCAGAATTTTGTAAAATTGACCTTTTTTTTTGGTGTGCATCATGTTATGATGATATTCCCTTATCAAAAACATATTTGTGAGTCTTTCCTGCATGTTTGAGAAGTCCCTTTGATCTCCCGTGGCAACCATTCAGCTCTGCAAAAACAAACTTCAGTTGTTAGATGCGGAAAACTTTAGAAAGATTTAGAGCTCCGACTGAAAGGTGCTACTGCCAAATGGGGACAGAACTCGAACGCAGGAAATACTTTCCAGATTTTTATTTGTTTATTTTTTTAAATGTTTGACATTACGGATCGTTTCCTAGTGAAGTGTGTCGTTTTCGACGTGACAAAATGTGCAAAAGCTTCCAGAGGTATTAATGTGCCTCTGCAGACGTCTTGCATGTGTGCCAGGGAGGAGAAAATGGAGGATATCTCAAGGATTATGAGAAGCAGAGAGTTGTCACGCTGTGAGACAACTCTGAAACACATTCATAAATGTCTGCCTCAGAGTTCAGACGGGGTAGCAGAGAGTTTATGGCTCGTAGATGGAATCTAGTTATTCCTATCTTAAAATAAAAGTCAGGTTAGATTACAATAATTGCAAATGGATGCATTTTTTTTTTTTTTTAGTAAGCCATTACCTAAAATACAGATTTCCATCACAAGAACGGAGCAATTTTTTCTTTTTGAAAATGACATCAGCGATGCTGTTTTGTGCAACGCGGCAGCCTTTCAGAGCAGATCGCCATGACATTTCAGAAGCTTTCCCTCACACACACACACACACACACAAGTGAAGAAGAGGGGCTCTCGCACACATTTTTATGTCTACTCTACAAAAAAAAATTAAATAAAAAAAAAAAAAAAAGGTTTCCAAATCACACAAAGATGTAGCCAAACCTTTACACCAAAAGAAATTCCAGATGGCTGTTTTGTATTAAAACCATGAGACAACTTCTCTGGTTTGCAGATTTAAACTTGAACTCAACCCGTCCCAAGAGTTGCATCCAAGTCTCCTGATGTTAAAAGTGCCAAGTGGAAGACATGGATCTTGTGGGTTTTGTTCACTTTTGGTCAAACTTCGAGGTAGGCCTCGCTTTTGAGTGAGACATCGGTAGTCATCAGGTCCGTTTTCTCTCCGTCGGCTGCTGAACATGTTTGATTCGATGAAGTTGGAGCAAGTGCAAGTTGGAGGTGTGGGGGAGAGGGGGATGTACATTGGAAAAACACAATGAATATCAAATCTGAATTTGTTTTACCATTTCGTGTCCACTTCCACGTTTTTCTGCTTCCTAACAAGCGGGCCTGTAAGAAGCCCTGAGGTGTTGAAAGCAGCACGGTTGTCTGGCTCAGAATCCACTAACTTAATGTGTCCCAGAAAATGACTGTTAGGAATCATGAAAAGTCTTTTGAGGCCTGACAGAGCCAGGTATGAAATTAGGATGTTCTTGTTAGGCTAATTTAGAAAACACAAAGCAGGGGGAGAAAAAAAAACAACAAAAAAAAAAAAACACAACTTCCAATAAAATGTCAAGAAGGAAAAAAAAAAATTAGCCATGACTCTTCTCATAACTTCATGCAGATCTGATGTAACGCATTCGCTCCAATGAGAGTAATCCGAGACACAGCAGTAACAACTGGTATTCATATAGGAGAACGAAGCGTGTTATTGTGGCCTTTGATGCCAATTCAAAAGCCCTTCAGATCGTATTAAAGCTGCACCTGAGGACATTTTTTCAGATCAAACAAACTACGCGATGTTTCAAATCAGCGCTTTGGAAGAAAAGGGAGCGCAACATTACCAACAAATCTACCAAAAACATAAGCTCGGCCTTTTCGTGACTTTGCTATTTTTGACCAGCGTCTGTTTCTGCGTCGCTCTTCATTTGAAACTTGAATGAATAATAGCGAGGTCGGACAGATTGAGTTCACACTTTAAAAGCCAAAAAAAAATAAATAAATAAATAAAATCTTACAAAGTATTTTTGGTCTAGTTTATGGTGTAAATATTTTATCACACTTGAAATGAAACAAAGCTAACTTACAAGTAACCTTTTAGGAAGACAGAGGAGCTTATTTTACATCAATAATTCCTTAATATTCACACACACAAAAATACTTGTTCTATTGACAAATGTTTCCACTTTCAAGATGGAGAAAATATCTTGTTACAAGTGAAATAATATGCCAATAGGAACTAGGGATTTTTCATCAATATCAAGGAATTGTTGACTTAAAACAAGCTCTTATATCTGGCTCAAAAGTTACTTATAAAGTTAGTTTTGTGTCATTTCCAGTGATCCAGTTTCTTATCTCTGGAAACTGGACCAAATTTACTTAGTCAGACTTTGTGTTTTTGCAGTGTACTTGTCAATCTTGCAACATTTTAATTTTCCCCCCCAAAAAGTATTCTTTCTTGAAAACATTTTAGAAACGAGAATTAGGTGAGCATGTTTTTTCTCTGTTTTTTTCCTCAAAATTTTTAATTCAGGTTCAAATATACAGTGTACAAACACAGTTATACATAGAGCTTCTCCAATGACACACTGATGGAGCCTAAGTGTAAAAAGTTGTGTATCAGTAGATTCTTCCTTTTCACAGTTTACTCATTTTAAATATCATTTGAACTCGTAGTGGGCATCTCTTGATTTCTGCTGTTTTTGTTTATGAATATTGTAAATAGTTTGCTGTTTTATTAATGCACAAATAATCCTGCACTTTATGCATGTAAAAAATAAACTGCACAATATTGTAATATATTTTCCTTACCCTACAGTATTTATCAATCTACCTTTTTTAAAATACATGTTTAACACTTTTTATTTTTGTGTGTATCTACATATCTTGATGTTATTGCATCTGAATTTCCCCACTGTGAAGGATTTTTATACTCTAGTCTATGAAAATGAATGCTTCTTCGCAACGTGCCCAGACATAATGAGTTTTTGTTGCCGTCAACATGATCCCGACATACTTCTGGCTTAATATTCCACCAACCTTATAATCAAAAATGGTAAAGCTAATTTAAACTCGTTTGTTTTCTGGTATTTACAGCGATTTTAAGCGTAATTCAGGAATTAAGTCAAAGCTATTCAAGTAGCTCAATGTTATCTGACTTTAACTAACTCAGAATTCCTTTGAATGCGTTTCGGATCGTCGTTTTGTGGGAACTACATCAACAGAACCAATGGAAGCGAGACACATCCTCAGCATGATGCTGCCACCACAATGCTGGACAGTCGATTCACCTTGAAGTCAACTGGATCCATCCGTCTCCTCTGACCAGAAACGTTTTCATCCAGAAGGTTTTTCCTTTTCAGCCTGCAGTTTGAGTTTTGAACGTTTCAGTGTTCTACTGGGTTCTTTGTTTGCTTGTGATCCCCCCCCGCTTTCTTTGTGGGTAACATCTAAGTTCATGCTGCTGTTAAACTTACTCTCCATGTCGTCATGTTGGTGTCCCAGCAGTTTCAAGTTCAAGATAAATTTGAGTCTTTGTGATTTTTAGCCTAAGAATGATTTTCCTGATCCTGACCACCAAAAAATGGTTTAGAAGAGATCTCAGTCATACTAAACTAACAGTTTAGAGATATACTGGTGTAAATAAGACATTAAACCCCCGTAGTCATAATTACATTAATGTCCATGTAAACTTTTGACCAGTGGGTCTTACCATAGCTTGTGCATTATTTATGTCTCGTTTATTTCCTGTATAGGTTACCAGTGGCTACTGGATCACACTTTTGAAGTTTTCCTGGAGTTTTCATTCAACTTCAAGTCATTAGTTTAAAACCAACCAACATTGTGAATGTATGACTGACAGCAGCATAAAGGTCAGGACTCAAATCAGATCAGATCATAATCCAAAAAGGTTACCATTGCGTCATCCTTCGACTACGTCTTCATCCTGCAAACAAACGTGTTCAATTAAACCAACGGTTCTTCTTAATGGTAAATACCGCTGCCTCTCAAGAAAAATACAACCTGTTTTTTTTTTTTCTTTTTATTTGCCTGTGTTTTCCAGGTATCCTGACATCCTCCCACATTATAGCAAACACGTGTAGACCATAGTTATCCCGGAGACCGAACGCTAATAAGTGGACATGAAAAATAATAACTGAACGTCTTCTAAAAATGGAATTTTCTTTGATGCCGGCTATTTTTCTTTAGGCCCATCATCTGACTGACCATTTATTTGCCTTCTTTGTAATAGTTTATACATAATTTAGGTTTTCTAAAAGTGCAGGATGCAGTTTTAGCAGTAAGTCAATATGATATCAGTGTCAGAATCCAAAAGCAAGATTTGGATAAACTGACTGGAATGGACATAACAGTACAGAAAAGATCCCTACCAAACCAAATCCAGTAACATCAGGGATGCACCGGTCCACTTTTTGCACTTCTGATACTGTACTGAACTACCAATTTATTTGATAAATCTGCACCAGTACAGCATAATTAAATAAACCAATAGCTTCACAAGTTTGGTCAAACATGTAAAAACAACTTTCACTTGATCAGTCCATGAAATTAGGAGTAGAACAGCCAATGTGAAATAAATAAGAACCTGAAAGTGAACAAATCTTTCAAATGGTTCAGAAAGTGAAATTAGAGATTCTAAATATAATGTAGAAATAAATAAAGTATGACTTTGCTGAGAGTATAGTTTACGAAGCATAGAATCACAATGAATAGATCTGTCCTCATGGATCGGGTACGATGTCACCGATACCCGATCTAGAATTTTGTTTCAATACCGTGACCGATGTCGATATTAATATTGGATCGGTGCGACTCTAGGTAATTATTAGGTAGTTATTCATCATAAGAAAGTCAAAGAGACTGGTCAATTAAATGAAAATGAAATATTTATTAAACAATATTTATTATTTATTAGTGAAAGCAGATGAATAATTGCCTTATATGATATGATCCTGGTCCACATCATTACTAATGTCTGTAGTTTGATGATCATTCAAACCAAGCCAATACTGAAACGTTCTCTTAAAAACAGAACATGGATATTCATCCATATTTAAATGAACCACAGTCAGAGCAAAGTCAAGAGCTACTTGTGTTTCATTAAGTGAAAAAATAAAATTTGCTAAAAGTTGTTGGTAATTATTCATGGCTGATACAAAGATGGATGCATCTGCTGTTATCACAGGTATTTGTACTGGATAAAAAAAAACAAAACAAAAAAAAGGATCTGAATTTAAGCAAAGGATGGAGGTGAAATAGAGCAATGTGCATTGGTGATCATATGTGAAGCCCTGTAACGTTTTGCAGGACTATTTCTGTGTGAAAATCTACGTGATTAATGTGATCTTGAGAACCAGATTATAAAGGTCAACTTGTATTCTTTTTCACGGAGCAATAAATTCAAACACAAACAACGAAGCCCAAATGTTGCGAACAAATCTATTTGTTTTATTTTGATCGAAAAGAACAGACCGTTTATGTCGATACACTTCATTTCATGTGAAACTAAACGAATCAGGAAAAAGGTCTGGACACGTTACAGAGTAACAGCACACAAAGCAAGGCAGTTACATATTCAACCAAGTATTTCCCCGTCTATTAATAAATGTGTTATTCTATGCAACAGCTAAAACCTACATGTCTCCACCGTTCATTCGGTTGATCAAGTCTCTTCTCCTTTGCAGTGTGGAGGTAAGGTAACAGGCTTTTAAAATGAGGAACAGAGCGGGGCATGAAGGCCATCCGGACTGTGTTTCTTATTGGATGGTCGACAAAGTGTTTCTTTTTTCTTTTTGTTTTTCCACCGCTCTGTCCTGGTTGGATGAATGAAGAGTAAAAGGCAGGGAGAGAGTGTGGAATTCACATCCAACAGAAGCTGGCCCTGGAGATGGTGAGGATGGAAGAAAAAAAAAAACAAGGAACGTTGGACTGGATTGAGCAGAGAAGTGAGGAAGAGAGGCGACATGTGGGAATTGATTAAAGGTTTAATAAAAGTGTCATTCTTTCTCATTAGCCAAGAGTTGAAAAGCTATAACTCAGGATGAGTTCCTATGAAATCCAGAAAGGTTTCTCATCAGAAAGGATGAGGAGGATTCCAACACATGCATTTCTGACATTACTCCCCAATGAAACCAGTAAATATATAATAATTGGTGGCAGCTACACATGTTTGCTAAAACTGTTAATCTGTCATGACAGTATAACACAAAACAGATAATGTTAATAAAAGGTAAACTACAGAACTACAGAGCTCAGTCAGAAGCAACCAATCAAAGCCAGGAGGAGGGTCTTAGTGCTGTAAATCATGCTCGATCTCTGCTATGCTATAGCACCTTCTCGAAAAATAGAGAGTCCTGGATGCTAAAGCTAGTTAGCGTTACACCGATGATGGCAGATAAATGGTTTTCCTGGTACTGTAAATAGTGTTTCCACTATTAGCACATTGAGCAGCACGTACACAATGGTGATGGACAGCAGTAAGACCCTCCTCCTGGCTCTGATTGGTTGTTTTTGACTGGGAGCGGTGCTTGATTTCTTCACAATCCATCTCATATTGTACTCTCATGACATAATGATATTTCTAACAAATGTGCAAGAAGCTGATATGTTTTTTTTTTTTACAAAAGTTACATACTTCAGCTTTAAATCGTTGGGTTTTACATCTCAGGGCATAATAAAAACATCCCATCTGTATCAGGTTCTACCAGTATTTAAGTCTGAGCCCAGCTGATTCCATATCATCATTACTGCAACGCCTCAAATCAGTCCCGGTTGAATTATTGACTATTATTTTCCAGCAGCATGTTTAACAGATGGTACGAGGCATTTATGTGAGCATTACATCCAAACATCTCTGCTTCGGTTTAGACGCAACATTGCAAATCGTGCTTCCTTCTTTCCAGGAAAAAAATAATAATAATACAACTATTTCCTCCTGGCAAACCTTTGCTTAAGTTTTTTTTTTGGCCGTGGACTTTAACATCCACCATGCTAACTGAAACCAGCAGAGTCCGACATGTACCTGTGCCATGTCTTTTTCAGCCATTCGCTGTGATGTCAACACCTGGGAAATCTGACAAATTTCTTTAATGTCTTCTGCTGGTGAATCACCTCGGCTTGAAATTATGGACTTCAAATTGGTTGGAAAGGGTTTTACAACTTTTGTAAGATTCATGGAGAACCCCAATTACTCCTCTGAGGTCATTGCTGATGTTGTTCCCTCTTGGTATTGAGTTAAAACACATCTTCGTGCTCCATAGCAACAAAGACAGCTTTTCAGGAGGCAGCTCCACTTGCTGGTGATTACAATTCAAAAACTTATTTTCCCTCTAAAATTGTACGAGTGTACTCAAGTTCCCCCCCCTTTTTGTTCGCTTTTGATATTAAATTATGACATAGTGGAATCTGTAGCGAGCTTTAGCACAATCTAACAATCTAACAGATTTCAGCTGTTCTATCACGCGATGTGTAAAACTGAAATCGAAAGGCAACATACGTCCTTCTCATCACGTTTGAAT
The DNA here is from genome assembly GCF_051168715.1 of Poecilia mexicana. NCBI lineage: Eukaryota > Metazoa > Chordata > Actinopteri > Cyprinodontiformes > Poeciliidae > Poecilia > Poecilia mexicana. Next base: position 27,238,973 of record NW_028263385.1, on the reverse strand, counting down.
GAACAATGAAAGGTTGTATTAAAGTGCAAAAGAGCCTGTAGGAGGAAGGTAAATGTTCTGATGATGGTTCTGTTTCAGGTTGGGATGCACTGATATGGAAATCTGGGCCGATCGTGGCTCTGATACTCATTGATACTGTAAACCTGTTGACATCATGAGAAAACAACCAATCAGAACTAGGAGGAAGGTCTTGGCGCCGTCAATCTCTCTCTCGAGACAAGTAGCATTTTTAACCATTTTGTTTGTATTCATTGGTTTATTTATTGTTTGCCTTTTTTAGACATGCTGGAACCTATATATTTTTGATCGATACGTTTTGAGTTTCTAACCTCCACTGGTTGCAGCAGTGAATTCAGTGCCACGCCCCCTGGCTGAGTATTCAGTCAATTAGTCAAGTTTATTTATGAAGCACATTTTAGCAACAAGGCAGTTCAAAGTGCTTTACATCACAAAAAACACAAAGATAAAAAGTCATGAAAACATCATGCAGTCACCAATTGAGAAACCAGTGAAACGTAACATTTTATTAAGTACCATCATCAAAATCATTAAATATATTGGTCAATGTGGCATCGTTTATGGCTTGAAAGCAACTCTAAACAGGTGGGCTTTTAGTCTAGATTTAAAGGATCTCAGTGTTTTGGCTGTTTTGCAGTTTTCTAGAAGTTTGTTCCAGATTTGTGGTGCATATAAGCTGAATGCTGCTTCTCCACCTTTGGTTCTGGTTCTGGGGATACAGAGCAGAACCAGAACCAGAACCAGAGGACCTCAGAGGTCTTCTGGTTAAAGGTCAGCAACAGCAGGTCCTTAAAGTATTTTGGTGCCAAGCTGTTCAGTGATTTATAAACAAACACAAGTTTTTTGAAAGTCTATTTTCTGAGTTAGTACAAAGTCTTTAGAAGTGTTGCTGTTTTTATTGCAATTTATTGTAAAAATTATTTATCCATTGGAAAGATTGGATTCTGAATGAAGTAGACAAAAAAAAAAATAAATAATGTTTTATTTACTGGACCAGTACAAATATACTAAAGATTGCCTAGTTTCGAGTTCTTAATAGTAATTATATTTTTGTAAAGAAAAAAACAAAACAAAACAAGCTAAAGCACATTAATTGCAAAAAGACTTTAAACACATAAAAAAAAGTCTCTCTTCTATGAACGAATTTAGTTCAAAAGGAGTCATTGGATGTTTGTACCTGACAGGGCTTTAGTAGTTGATCATCCTCTTGATTGCATCGAAGCACTTCCACTTGTCTGGGATGTAGAAGGGCTCAAAGATGTGAGGGAAGGGGGTGTCGTACCCGCAGACCCTGGCTATAGGAGCCTCCAGGTTAAGGAAGCACTCCTCCTACAAAGGGGGAAAAAAAAAAACAGCTGCTGTTGGTTCAAAACAACCCATTTAATCCCACAGTTTTTGCTCATTACATAAATACATGGCACAAACTGTTAGAACTGGTTTGTCAGAGCAAATTAAAAAAGGACAAATCCATAACTTTGATTTATGCGACGCATACCAAGATGGCTTTGACACTGTCGGTAATTACAAGCAGACACATGCCTGCACAAGAGGTTCAAATAGTGCGAGTGAAAGCTTAACACAACAATAAAATCCTAATGCAGTAGTCTGGAACAGATGTGATGGTTGCACTGGAAGCTTTGGTTTAGAAGAAGAAGAAGAAGAAGAAGAAGAAGAGAAGGAGGAGGGGGAGGAGCAGCAGCTTGGGAGCAGAAGGCGAAAACAAAACAAAATGCGGTGAGGAACTTTGCTCCTTTTAAACCATTTTTAGCCTAAATCTGATGATTTTTGTTTAAAAAAAATCGGTTGGTGGATTTTAAAACAGCTGGGAGTGGAGTAGAGAAAAACAGTGTTAACCATCTGTAACATAATGATTAAGTCATTTGGACAGTCTCTCTCTCTCTCTCTCTCTCTCTCAAAAAAAATTTTCCATCAATCTTTGATTTGTGGGAAGCAACCTTTCCCAACTGTCAATGTAGCTAATTAAAGACATGTTCTTATATACCATCAACACTTAGAATCTGGGCAACATGTGCAGAATGTCCGTTTTATTGCTCAGAAATACTTGGGATCAAATGGAGGGTTTCTCAAAGTGGGACAATACTCAGGCAGTTTGGCTAAAGTACAAATCAAACCACGACACGTGGCTTCATATGAACTATTCTTCTCTTTCCTAGGAAACCAACAAAAATGTTGTAAATTGGACAAAACCCCCCCGCCCCCCAGAGGGCAATTAGAGGTCGTTTAGATCAAACCAAGCGAACGACGCGTGGTGAAAGCTCACGACTGATTGACCGACTGCGTCACAAACGACGAATCCGCACGCCAACAGTCACACTTGTAGATATTTGACAAGGCAGGACGTCTTCACTGCATCCAAAGCTTTTCATTTCCAATAAAACATCTGACAGAATCCTGAGTAATGTCACATTTAATGAGGGGAATGTCTGTGTTTTCAATTTTTGCAAGTCACAAAAAGAGAAAGAGAAAAAAAAAATCGAGAGAAACCACCGTGTGTGTTTTTCTTTTGTTTCGCTTGCCTCATTTTTTCCATAAAAAAAATTATTCTGAGAACAAACAAACATGCAAAACCATATTACATGTTTACACATCATCTAACTTTTCTTCTAGGAAAAGGTCGAGCTAATTACACAGCTAATTCCAACTTTTAAGTAAAGGATTTGCTGTAAACTTGAATTTTCATGCTATATTGGTCTCCCCAGAGCCAAGGTTCAATATGCCTCTATAAAATACATTTAAAAAGTCACTGAAGAAAGCAGGCAAAGTAGCTCTGAGATGTGATGCGTTGCAAAAAACAGTTTTCAATCATATTTGCTCATTTGATCACAAGTTCACATTTATGCAAACATATCATCGCTGTATAAGATGTAGGATGGGAACTCTGGCTTTGCTAATAAAGATTTGATTTTAGTTACTGATGAAGTCGAAGATCTTGGACTTTCCATTTAATCTTTTCCAAGTGTTCTCCAAGTCCAACTGTTTGATAGTTCAAGATGTGTAGAAACGATAATTGACGCGTCGATAATTGCCGTGTGCTTGAATCGCGGCTCTAAATCATAATCGAATCCAGTTGCTAAGTGCATGAAGATTCCCACTTTTATTTTACCATTGACAGTTTGATTCCCTCTTTGTCTCACTGAAACAATCTGACGAAACTGTCAACTCTAAACATGTTTGCAACAACAATAATCAACAATAAATCAATAAAATAAAACAGATGTCTTCCCAGAACCAAATTATCTCCGAAAGAAACTATTGACAGCAGAAAGGCTGTGCACTGGCAGTGTTCTTACGTGGTAAACAGTCTGTAAATCTATCAAATACAAAAGATTGATATATATGAAACATATTTACATACAATTTACGATATTCGTATGCTTATTTGACTAAATAGGGGAGCAACATTTTTATGGAAGTTGTCTTAAATGGCCAGAAGAACCTATAATTACTCAGAACACAAACACTGGACCGGTTCTACCTATAAAATATTCTGTTTTCAGAACTTATGTAAATAAATAGTCACAACCCACAGCACATACTGTTTCTCTTCATCATTTATTTTAATCCCTCTAAAGTGGATTTATCTACACACTTATCGCCTGTGAGCACTTGAAACCAAACTCCTTGTTTCTGCGCAGCGTCTCGGCCAATAAAGCTGATTCTAATTCTGCAGCTGACTAATTTGTCAGGATAATTACTGAGCTGGTGTAGAGAGAATAAGGAATTGCCACCCGATCCTCCTGAATGCCTCTATCGGACTCATTTTATCTGATTCGGCTTGGCTTGTAGGGCTGGACCTCAGCGCCTCAGGACACGCAGCACGCTCCACCCTGCTAATTTAATCTCATCAGCTTTAATGAACATGACGATACAAGTCCAACAAACCCCCCCTCATGTTCTCCGCTGCTACTTTTGCCTTCCTCTCAGACTGCATAGCGTTTTCATGTGCTGACAAATGTCCACGTCCTTGGGGGTTTGTGATTGGTATTTAAAGACCGCTCTTTATTCGGTGAGTGAGTTTGAGTGTATGAGAGGGTTGGGGGGGGGAAGCTATGATTTTTGTATTATGGAAAAAAAATACAGCTAAATACAGAAAATCCAGACTAGAATTAATTCAGGCGCCCCCTGTACGTTGACAATAGTGAATAACGTGTTTTCTGGATTATAAAGCGCACTGTCAATGAATGGTCTATGTTCGATCTTTTATCATCCGGACTGTATGGAGCATCAAGTGAAACAAAACAGTCAAATAAGTCAGAGAGTCAAAACACGGTACACGCATTACCTCACAACACTCCTGGTAGCCGTAATGTAACTAAAACATTTTGACAGAGCGCCGTGAGAGCCTGTTACCACACAAAATCAATAGGTCAATAAGCAAAACCAGACTTAATCCATATTAATTCACTAGAGGGGGCTGTTTTACTCCAAAAAAATGTATAAAGTGACTTTCATTTTTTTGGTCAAATTCAAGTGCGCCTTTTAGTCTGGAAAATACGGTCCAGGGCAAATACGGTACCCATGTTTTGTGCCACTGTCTTTCTGGTATGCTACTTAGACGTGCTGTCAATTGTCCAGATTTTGAACAGATAAAACTAGAGAAGAGGCTTCGAAGCTTATGAATCTGATGTAATAATCCTCTGTTAAGCAGCATTTAATAAGAGTGCTACAGCAAGTGTTCAATGGACGAACCTCAATGTAATCTCTGTGAACCCAGCAAACCTTCTCAGAAGTGAACAGGCATGCACTTGAAAAGCTTTTAGTTCATGCAAACCTGCTGGTACTGTAACATTTTGTCATGTTGGGTCTTGCTTTTTCTTAGAACATACATCTAATTATTAATTATCAATCAAAGAGCTTTTGTGTTGGGTTTGTTTGGTGGATTTTTACAGATGGAAGTAAAACGGAAAAAAAAATCCCCAAAAAGTTGAATATTATTTTATTGGTGAAGATGTTGCTGTGAAAGCTAGCCTATGACGAGTCAACAACCAATTCTCTGCATGCAGACAAACAGTCAGACTGTACTGTAGACTCTGCTCTTTAGTCTGGATGAGATCTGTAATCTCCTTTAAATAAATTTACTGGAAGTGGGAGGAAAATACAGTAGTCTGACTGTCTGCCACCAAAACTGGACAGGGAACGGCCACACAACTCAGATTTCATTCAAATCATTGTTTAGCTTTGAGGAAGTGCATCATTATATGTAATATAGTTAAATGTCAGAATAAAAATATGTTAACATGGGAGCAGTTTTTAAAAATACTTTCCAGCGCGGCCGGAGCTTTGCACTGATCACATTGTGTCTGATTGTCAGAAACACCCACAGAGACGGCAAGGTGCCTACAGCCACTTCTATACGAGTCCATGTGGCTTGACTGGGGCTCACACAAACTGGTAGCAGGTCACATGTCGTTTAAGCTGTCCATATTCTAATTAGCTCTTGGTGCAAACTTGTGGGAGGGTACTAATTGAAAGTCTAGTTTTCTGCTCAGAAATCCCATTCCTGTGAAATAAGCTTGAAAAGCATGAAGAATTCAGATTTTCCATTGTGTCAAGAATGCGGCTTTAAAGTATGTTTTCCTGGTTGGGTCAGAGCCTTAATGGGGCTGTTAGTGCAGTTAGTCTCTCCATGTTTCAGCTGAAAATGTACCTCGAGGCTATTGCTGCGGAAAAATGGCAATAACTGCTTTTGGTATATCTGAAATTGTATTTTGATCAGACAGAAAAGCATGGACTTGTGTCGGTTATTGTGAGTGTCTTTGGTCTTTCAAGGTAACCATGATACATCCCCCATACCGTCATACTTGCAGCATCACTCTAATACACTGTATACATTTCTTTGTATAAAAATTTGTTTTTCGAGGGACGTTGGGCTGCGTTCACATTTTTTAATCCATTTGTCTAGAAATTGTTTGGGGAGGTGTAAATGGGCAATCAAACTCTGATTCAGAGCAAAAAAAAGCTAATTCTGGTCCGCCTAAAAATCTTGGTTTCAGTTTGCTTGATGCAAGCGGACCAGAGACTGCTCCAAAAGCAGGAAGTGGAAGCAGCACGAGGCATTCTGGGTAAATACAAAAACAAACATGAGAATCTAGCACTAGTGCAGTGGTTCTTAACCTTTTTTGAGGTATCGAATCCCCAGTTTCATATGAGCATTCACCGACCCCCCCCCCCACACACACAGAAAATAATTTGCGGTATTCTGATTTATTAATGTAATTATATTAGTTGTATTACCTCCCCCACGCCACTAGAGGCAGTACCAACCCCGAAAAGATGTGACTAAGGAACAGATTTAGACTATAGAATTTGGTAAAAACGGTGAGCTTTACTGAAGTAATTAAAGACACAAGTTCAAATCCATGCTGAGAATGGAACTCCTTCCCGCAGTACTGATTCGCTAAGCAATGTAACGTGATCCTCTGGAGCAAGTGATGGCAAAACGGGGCGTCATCACGACTTTACACAGTGTGTCTTTAACTCCGCGGCAGAGGCTCCGTCGAACCCCTGAGACCGACTCATTGAACCCCTGGGGTTCGATCAAATCCAGGTTAAGAACCACTGCACTAGAGGGAGAAATGGCTCAAGGTGTTTTACCAACGACAAAAGACAAATCCTACAGCTGCTTTGTGAAGAATAAAGGTGCACTCCGTGTCGTCTTCAGAGGTTTTAATGTCTTTTCCTTCAGTGGTTCTTGATGCAGCACCACCAAAGGCGAGGAGGTGAACCGGTTTTTCCAAAGTGTTTGGTTTGTTTGACTCGGCGTAGTGTGAAAGCGAACCGCACCAGTTGAAAATGTAACAAATGTTGCAATTTTTGGTCCCCAATTGGAGTCTTCCAAGCTATTAGCTGTGAAAACACTCAAACATTTTGTGACGAGAACATCAGGTCGAGGAGCAACAGTGACATTTACAGCGAGGCAAAAATCTGACTCAGACTCAGAATATGTGGAAGATAATGTTGGGGGGTCTTCATCCTCACCACATGCTGTGGTAAAATGCAGATCGTAGTCTTTGAACGCAGAGCGTTACAGAAACTCCTCAGAGTGACAGGATGAATGCTGGATTTAGCTAGCTTCAATAACACTGGCGCAATGGGGAGCCAAACAAATGAGTCTACAAAGCACTCCGAGACCCCGCCCCCAATTAATACAATGCTGCTTGATCAATTGTGATGTAATATTACATTTATTAGGTAAAAATATGTAACACTATGATTATTTTTTCTATATAATTCTAAAAAACCAAAAACGGCATTCACTGCAATTTAAAACTAGAAAGAGAACAGCATTATGTGGAGTTGAGTTATTTGTTGATATAAAGTTTGGCATCATAAATGTGAAAGATTACTGGTACTAAGTTGATGTTCCAGCTAAACTATTCAATGAACTTAACCTTGGCTGCTGGGGAGAGTAAGTTTCCATTTCGGGGAAAAAGAAAAAAAAACAAAAAAAAAACACCACCAGCTCACTGTGGGTGATATGCTGGCACTTTGAGGTGTTCAATCATTACTCAATAAATACAGAGGATTGTCCCCCATAAAAGCAACAAACCAAACCAATTAAAAGAAATTAGCTGGTAAAACAGTTAAAATGGCACACATGTGCAGCTGCAGCAACAACATACAACAAGAAAAACGTCACGCAATTGTTGCACCAATTACTATCTTCTGATAGTATCATTATGTCGTAATGACACTATTGGAATATCTCTTTTAAAGGGGCAGTATTATGTATATTCCAGACACATGGCACAGTCAAGTCACTATGCTACTATGCTACATACACATATATATATATATATATATATATATATATCCCAAACATGACTTAAAATAAATTTGACTTCTCAATTTAATGTCTTGAGTTTGGCTCTCAGTATCTTGAAGAAGATTTCGCTCTTTCTTTCAGGAAAGAGCAAAAACCCTATACTCTACTTTAATACTGAAAAATACATATAAAAAGAAATTTTGTTTCAATTTGGGATGTGTGTGTGTCATTCAGTTCACAGGAAATGCATGTGCTGTGAGGTCTAGAGTTGAGAGGACACCACCAGCAGCAACATTGTTTCAGCTTAAATATGCTCAAAGTTCACCACTGGGGTAAATATGTGAATTTCCATTCGGCGGCTGCATTCTTCAAAGGTCGATCATGTCTCAGCCGCATGACAAATGCTGACCCAATTTGAAAACTCCTCCAAATGCAGCCTTCAAATCAGTCCTTCATTTTAGGCAAAAGATGGAAGCACCTGGTGCATCTATTGTGGCCAAATATATCCTATAATTCCTTCCTGTGTGAGTGTGTCAATTATCAGTGGACTGTGGATAAATACAAGCAGAAGACTGTAAATCAAATGTAGTTTAAAACAGTACAAATGTTAAGTATTACGAGTATTGGGCACAAATAAGTATTTCTGGCAATTTTAAACAAAGTAATCTAACATTTTTTGATAGAAATGTCACCATAAAAAAACATTTCTAGCAGACAATATCCCAACCTTCCTATATTAATGTTACAATTGTTTTTCTCAGTCTCTCTTTCTTGTTTTTAACCCAAAATCACTAAGACATTTATCCACTCAATTGAGACAACTGATGATATCACTGTTGCCATATGTGATCAAAATAACTGCTTTGTCACTGTAGCTGCGTTTCTTTTATACATGTGCACAGATTCCAATATTCCTCTAATGTCGAAATATTGTGGAAAAATAGAATTCCACAATTATGGTGTTTCCATTAAATAAGAAACGCAATTAAAGTCACATGTGAATAAGATTGTTGATGCAACAAATCAGTAAAAAACATACAGAGCCGTCATCCTCCTACCACTTCCTGTCGTCTTTTTAGTCTTTTGCACCAGTAGAAACGTTTGGTTGCTGATGAAGTGACTTTTGTGACGGGAATCAAAAGCATCTCCTTTGCAGTCTTTCTTTTTTTTTTGGCATTTGTTCGTCGTCCAACACACTTGAATTAAATGGTGAAACTGTCTCCCCAGCATACAATCAAGTTCTTCAGAGCTCTGTTGATGAGCTAATATTGGAGCCAGGTGTGTGGAAGCAGAGAGACATCTAAAAGTTGAAGGACTCTGGCCCTCAAGGCAGTTTGAGCCCCCTGCCTTAAAGAATAATAAAAAAACATCATTAAATAACCTTTTTAGGGCTTGCAAGGGAGCACTAAATGGTACAATGGTGCTTACAAAGTGGAAGAAAAAACTGGCAAGTTCTAATGGCTTACAGGGATGCCAGAGAGATCCCACCGGAGATGTTTTCTGCATCAGTTTCTAGAGAGGAGCAGACTTCATCTTTATCTGGGAGGCATTTCCTTTGGTTGAACGACGGGGCGTCTGGTTGTGCCGGGGTGTCCAACTGGAGATGTTGCAGGTGGCATTTCTCCAATCGTTAGATGGTGATGATTAGATCTTTCAGGAGCACAACACTGTAGTTCACAACACCTCTTCCTGGAATAATGTACTCTTTTGACCGTCCTGTATGTTCCCTTGATCTAAATCCCCCTAAACCCTTTTGGGGAGTGACGGCAAAGGAGGTTTACAAAAATCAGACGTCAGTTTCAGATCGTGGATTGCCTTCGTGAAGTCAAACATCTTCACCAAATGGAGAAACGCTCCCTACTGGAAACTCTCCCACTAGCTTGCTTTAATGAATTTTTGAAGTGAAGTTGTTCGATACTTTCCGCTCTTAGAAGCTGATTATGACCCAACGCCTCGAAATGCAAATACTTGGAACTTTTTCTCCAGTCTTAAGATTTCCTCACAAGTGGCTTATTAAAACTCCCCGTTAAACAGCAGTGTTACATTCTGTTCCACTGATGCCTGTCCGTCAACAGAGTTCGCCGTGGCTTATTGGTAGTCGTCTTGCTTCGGGTCTCTACCTCCAACCCCAGGAGGGTGCTTCTTACAGTCTGAAAACCAAAGCTCTGAGGCAAACACTGAGAAGCTATTTGAGTTTTATTTGGAAGTTGGACTTTTATGGACAAAACCATGGCCAATTAACAAGACCAGTACCCCTTTGAAGGCCGTCTTGTACCCCTGGGAGCTTAAGATGCCAATAAAATGTCCTCCTCTCAACACAAGCATGCTTGCACACTCTGCCAGAGATAAAGTCACACACAGACAGCAGGCACCCACCTGTACAGTAGAGCTGATTTCAGCAGCAAATCCTCCTGTGACTGGCGCCTCGTGACTGATGAGCAAACGTCCAGTTTTCACCACCGACTGAAAGACATGGACAAGTGAGAAGTTCAACACAGAACTCCATCGAGAAGGAATGAAAACTTCGTCTGATTATGGGAGTTATTTAGCACTGAATGTTAGCTCGACCGGCCCAGGCTGCTGACTGGCTTATCAAACATTCAGATATTCAGATTGAGTCAATCCAAGAGCTACCAGGTCTTTCTGTCCAATTTGCTGTGAACACTTAACTACTGAGTTAAGGAGACTAAAAGTTTTCTGTATCAAACTGTATTCTTTGCAGAATATCAAGAAATGTCTGTCTATTCATGCTGTGATAAAGAAAAAGCAAGATTTTCAACAGATAACAGGAAGGGTAAATGGAGTACAGCTCAGTTATTTACTGTTTTAGCTTTAATCATAAAACATGCTGGCATGTAAAAAATAAAACATAAAACATGTTGGCAATTATTTGTAAATCCCAGACTCAAGGAAAATAAATTAAGAACATTGTACGTTCTGGTTCATCTACAAAAAATTGGAATCACCCAAAATTTTTATTAGTAGACCAAAACTAACTATTAGTAGACCAAAACCAAAACTATTTAAAGCGAGTCTATTAGTAGCTTTAAATAGTTTTAGTAGACCAAAACTATTTAAAGCTAGTAGCTTTCAATATATATTTCCACTCTGTTGAGTTATGAGTAGGGGTGCGCCGCCAAATCGGCACAGATTACTTTAATTTAGGAAGACTGGCCCATACTTGGATGTGAAACTGATTTTATCTACCTCCATAAAGGTCTGAAAATCAAACCTGCCCACCTTCATATCTGAACATGCGTGGTTGATAATCGTCACCCCACTGTTGCAAACGTAAAGACTTTATTGCTATATTTATATACTTTCAGACAAAAAAAAATGGTATTGGCCAAAAACAGAATAGGCAGGTAATAGTTTATAAAGATTGGTGAATGGCCAGAAAACTGCAATCGGTGTATGTCTACTTATGGCTTTTAGAGATTTTCTGTAGTAGTGCTCATAGCTGGACGTGTCACTCTTGAGCCAGTACTCAGATGTTAACATGTGGAAGTTGTTCCCACGCTTCTCTCAGTGGGATTCTACATCTGTCCACTTCCCTCAGGGGGCATTTGCATTGTGCTGAGTGTTTGACTGCATGCAGAAACTGAACATGACAACCTGATGATCTGAACGGCTGATTTAGGCTGGTACACAGGGCCAACTGGACAATCATGGACATAAGAGGTCTCCACCTCCCAGGCATTTGTATATGGGTTTTCTGCAACCTGACATTACTGCAGAGGGATGCCTCCGCCCCACCCGTTATCTACCGCAGCATAAAACCAGTACTATACTATAATCTTATCCAGTGGCCACTTGACCAAGCCAAAGCTATGTCTGTTCTCTGCAGCTTCAGCAAACTTTTGCCTCTCCTCTACCCAGCTGGACTAGCTCGTTTTATTTCAGCAATAAACTGTGGAAACACCTTTAGAACAACACAATATTACCAAGTTGATTGTAACATGGTGAACTAATTAGAGAATCACAAGATTTGATATGGTTTAATGGATGGGCAACAACTTAAAACCAAGTGCCTTTTATATCAAAATAAAAACTTAAACAATTCAGATCCATTTTTAAGTTAGATGGGCGACCACTGCATACTTCTCCATCCCTCAGAGCCACAAACCAAACTGCAACTATATGACCTGCTGAAAACAGGCGTCGCATATAGAAATTAAGTGACTCCTTTACACACACACAGACACACACACACAGGCGTGCTGAGGCTTCTTCCTGATGCTAAACTGACACATGGTTACACTGCTGAGGTCAACAGTTTGGCTGTTAATCATTAAAACAACTCTCTGTAATGTTGCCATCGTCACTCACTTGATCGAGAGAGTCAGTGCTGGGTTACTCAAGCTAGCACACAACATCGGACCATTCATTTGGGGTATTTACAGGAGCAGAAAGATTCTTGATAGTAAACTCGAGAGTCAAACTCCAGACCTTGCCAAGGCAGCATATTAAGCAACTCATCCCCATATGAGGGGAACAAGTTCAGCCAAATACTCTGATTATATGACACCATCTTCAGGAATGTGAAAGTTAATAACATTGGAAGACAATAACAACAAATGGCAATGTGCGCAGAGAGATGGAATCAAGCGGGGAGCTGAGAGTTGGGCGATGTCTTGATATGACATGTTGCTGTAAAGTTTGCCTCAGCTCAGTGACTCATATGGGTCAGGTGCATAAACAGAGCCGCTGTCCAATCGCCTGCTCCACCCTAATGCTGAACCCGATCCTCGTCTTAGGCACACTTGTACACAAAAGGCTGCTGACATCCAGTTTTGCAGTGAGACACAATCGCTTGCCTAGATTTTTCCCTGTGGCCCCGCTCCCTGAGTGGACACCTCTTACTGCTGCATCAGGAGAGCATTTTTCACATGCTTTGAGCACAATAGACGGGCTCTTTTTTATATTCATGGTGGGGTTTAAAAACCGTGACCCACAGTTAGGTTCACAACTATTCATACTCCAGGCAATGCATTTCTTTGATAGGCCATAAAACCAGTATCTCTCAAAATATGAACTATGTAAAAGGAGTGTCACTTAAAAAAAAAAAAAAAACTATTTTACTTAAATTTTATTGATAGAGAGCATGTTGAAAATGACTATATGCTCTCAATCAATAGAGAAGTCTGTACTGACAACACAGCAATCTAACCCTTTTTTATGATTGCTGGTCAGCACTTTGAATGTTTTCACAGGTGTGTTGACTATTTATCTTTGGTGATGAACTCCACGTCGTTGGGCTTGAGGACGTTACCATCACCCTGATCTTTAGCTCTCTCAACAGATTCTCCATCAAATTCAAGTCAGGACTCCCAGTCAGCAGAAACATGTAGCCATAATTTAAAAATATCTTTAAAAATCTAAATCTGAAAAATGTGGGGATAATTTTACCTTCAGCCTTTTGAATTTAAATATGGGGGAAAACTTTTGTAACCATCTTGTTTTATCTTGGTTTTTGATGACTACAACCATTTCTTCACTAACTCAGGTGATGCTAATGAGGCTGAGCGTAATAAACGCTAATAAAAGCTATTAGAAAAAATGTCACCATCAATTTAGTACAGATTCATTTTTAGCATTTTCAGCTATTCAATGTTACTGCTTATGAATTTTAACATGTTACTCAGTTACTCCTGCTTATTAATAATTAATGACAGGTAACGGATGAAAGGCATGTTGCGTTAATTAACTTGTCATTTTGCTGCTGAATGCATCAACCAGTCTGTTAAACCATGGTTGGGGATGGTTGTTTACAGTGCACGCAATGTTGGGTAAGATTCATAGCGTAGATTCTTTCGTGGTTGACCTGACAAACGTTAGTGATTGGGTAAAAGCGGATCCAATCGTTTCAAACTTGAACAGAGTCCACGCCTCCGGCGAACAATGGTTTTTCAGTAGCCAAGGGTCCAGACCATCTGTACATAGCAAAGTGTAGAACATCGAGTTGGCTTGTACCAAGCTACTTTATTTTAGTCTTTCACATAAGTATAATTTGTGTTGCATCCCGGCAAAAAGGTCCATCTAAAGGGGCATGAATACTCTTCCAGAGCAGTCAAATCTTAACACTTTAGTTCATCTTATTTAAATGTCCTTTTCCTAAATTCAATTTCAGTTTCAAATGACATACAGAGGGATGTTTTTGCTTTAACATCTAACATCAGACTGTGACAGAACTTCAGCAGAGTAATTCTGCACTGCAACTCGGTAGCCTCTGGTTGCGGAACGGACTTTCAGGAGACAGGAACATTTAAACGTTCCAAAGTGTGATCCTTATTCTCCCCGTAAATCATACGCTCTTTTTATTCGTCCATGACAGCCACCTTTCATGACAAAAACTCAAAGCAGTGGTAACGCCAAGACTTTTATGACTGTTCTGGAGCCATAGGAAGTACACTGGACAGTGTAAGGAGATGATAAGTTAGAAGCTTCCAAAGGGGAGAAATTATATGTCTTTAGTGAGAGAAGGACAGTCAAACATGTCATGAATCTTCCGATATAACCTCAGGGAGATGTGCTTGCAGTGAGTATCTTGTTGTTATGGTTGAACCAGGGACATGTGCCTGATCGGTTTATTACCAAGCCGCTCACGTCCAGCCAACCAAGGAAATCTCTCACCAAAATCAAAGCAGTGAAAGAGCAAAGCATGCAGCAATATAAAGATCAAGAGTCCGTGGATAATGATAGCAGATTTATAGAAAAAAAACAACTGTGCAACAAGTACATATGAACAGAGTCTGTGTGTGAAACTGGACGCTTTTACACATTTTAGAGGAAAAAGCTTTTTGAAGTGTATAAAAAGACATTTTTTTCTTTCCAAACCCCGTCAAGCTTCAGAGAAAACCCGTATCTCTAAAACGGCCAGCCTATAAATGAGTAAACTTATCATTTTACTAGAAGAGTTTTCCCAGACAATAATTATATGATAAAAACAAGGATACACACCCGGAGCCTTGCCTGATTTAAGTGCCAGCAAGGAAACTGTGGCTGGGTAGATGAATCAGCAACGTTTCACACAGGACTTCACTTATAATAACAAAGTAAAAGAGTCAACTGACAATCTATTTTTTTTTTTTTTTGTTAAATTGAAAAAATATTGTAGTGTTTACTCGGTCCAAAACCAAACTTGTGTTGTCTGGTAGAAACTTCCTGCTCTTTGGTGCTGCAGTGGACCAGAGTCAAATCCTGGAGTCCTGGTTGGTGGCAGCTGATGGCAGTCGGGCAGGGCGACAGCTCTGGTGGCCACAGCTTTACTACTCATTGTACTGCAGGGCTGTTATTTGATGCCGGAGTCTTTCTGCTGGCTGCAGAAGAAATGTCATGTTTACTGCCGTTCCCATACACACCCAAACCTAATGAGCAGCGTAGAGCTCTGCCCTCGCTCTCTGGATCCGTCTCTTCTTCTGCACGTCTCTGTCCCGCTGCTGCCCGTCTCATCCCCATCACCCCATTTTGTTTTTTGGCGTTTTTTTTTTTTCCCTCCTCCTGGCCTCTCTGTGAATCGCTGACTTCCATCGAATTAAACCGTTTGGGTTTTTATGGAGCCTGTTTTCCCAGCCGCGACAGTCATCCCACGATGCGGCCTCGCCGCTCGGAGGTTGGCCTGGCATGGCCTCACAGAACAAGGCCAACACCATCGCTCTACCTCTGCACTTAAATTCGGCGTCTCTCCCAAAACGTCATGACCGATGAGTGGCCTCCACATAAGAACACACGCAACACACGTAGAAGTATGAACAGTAAGTACTTCGCAAAAGTATTCATTCCCTAAACTTTTTTTTCCCCTCCATGTTTCATACCCAGACTTCAATGACTTTTAATAGGGATTTTATGTAATAGACCAAAACAAAGTGGAGCTTAATTGTGTAGGGGAAAGGATAGTAAAACGGGTGTCCTGTATTCTCAATTACATTCGGGTCTGAACTTTGACTGAGCCATATTAAAAGAATAGGATTATGTGTTTTCCAACCACATAATATCATTTTATAGCCCAAGCTACTGTGTTACCTTCAGTTATAAAAATGCTGCATATATATCAAATATGACTAATGCCTAGAAATTGGGTCTCTGTCTCCTTAAGAAACTCCTACTTTTCCCCCCCACAACACTCTGCCTTCGGGAAGTCATCACAACATTGTTCCTCTATTAACCCTTTTGCAATGTTTTATCAGCTTTACTGGTAAAACATAGCTACTTCACTGAGAAGCAGCTCATATAATGAGCTCAGCAGATGTGCAGTTCCACCAGGTGTTTGCTAATTGCTACTGGCTAGTCTGAAGGATCCGAGTGGGAAAACTTGGAAACTGCAGCTCTGAGCAGGAGTTTCATCCTTGAAGGTGGCACTTTATAACAAGCAGGCGATTTGCACATCTGAATGGTTGCTATGGGAGACTAAAGGATTTCTCAAACGTGTGGGAAAAAAAGTCAAAGCAACGCCCCATGTATGTTTTTGATAAGGGAATAACATTATAACATAATATAGCTCAAAAAAGTTGATTTAACCCCTTCAACACATGGATATATTTACATCTGAACTAAGGCTGCAATATAATGGGCAAACATGAAATTGTTCAATACTGCGATATAAATTATAGAAATTATAATTGACTCACATTTTCCTAATTCGTGTCTTTGTTTTCAGTTATTATGGAGACCTCATTATACTCCCTGACTCTCTGTTTCTGAAATTACCTTTAATTGGACACTCTGATCCTCCGTCTGCACGTTGTGGGTCTCTGTCACACCAGAAGGTAAACTTCCAAGCCAGACTCAAGTGGTTCTGAGCCTCTAATAAGTGATTTTTTCCCTGCACCCAGCCAACTTCATGGTCCCTGCTGAAAGGAGGTCAACACCAAAATGGTTCTGGTACTATACTTTACGGTAGTAATGATGCATTTAGGGTGATCTGTAATGTTAGTCATGCCACACATAGCGTTTTCGGTGTGGGACAAAAAGTTTCATTCTGGTCTCATCTGACCACAACACAATTTTCCACATGTTTGCTGTGTCACCGGCAGGGCTAATTGTAGTAAACCGCAAATGGGACTTTCTCGTGGCTGTCTTCTCGCCTTCCCTTCCACAAGGCCAGATCTGTTGAGTCCACCACCAATAGTTGTGCTCTCGAGAGGTTCCAGGTTTTTTCAGATGATGGACGGAACAGCGGTCTATGAAATGTTCAAATCTTTATCTCCGACCTGTGTGGTTAATTTCGCGGTCTAATGCTCTCCAATAAACATCTGAAGTCTTCACGGAACAGCTGTATTTATATGAAGAATAAATACGAACAGCTGGACTCTTTTTATTAATCGGGTGACCGGGACAACTGGATGCAATGGATCTCATTTTGTGGTATTGACATAAAAGGCACTAAAATACAAATGCTAGACAAAGTTATGTAGAAAAATATGTTTTTCTGCCCAAATGTCTTACTTTGTCCAATCCCAGTAAATCCATTAAAGTCCATGGCTGTAAAGTGAGACAATGTGGAAAAGTTGACTTCTTCAAGCTGCTGTATATACTAGATAAAAACAGTCCAATACTTGACCTTTGTGTTGTCACAGATTTGTAACACCAACTGAAGATAATCGGTAAAAAAAAAAAAAAAAAAAAGGTTTAAAAAGCAACTTCCTATTGAACAGAAACCCGGGGTGTGGTTCGACAGCGGCAGAGTCGCATAATGTGCCATAAATGCTTTCTGAACATGTACAAAAATCTTTCCAGAAGAAGCTTCTGGCACTTACGTGTTGCGCCTGTATTTGTACAATGCTAAACTCATTCAGAACAACCCTGAAATAGCGGTGACGAAAAACGGAAAAGGGAAAAAAAAAAAAAAAACACCGTCTGCTGTGCTGTGCTTGTACTGTACGTTTCCACACATAAGAACTGAAGAGACAGCAAATGACTCCCGGCCTTCCCATAATAATGTTCCTCTTCCATCCCTCAGGCCGTCCATCAAAACATGACAGTAACAGAATGTTTAGTTCAGTGCCGCCACGGAGGAGTCGTCCTTGCCGCTGGATCCGCTTGGCTCTGTTTGCCTTCCGTCGACCCTGTAATTGCGCGGCCACAGCAGCGCCCTAACTCATGTGCCACTGTGCGTCGTCCGTGACAAATGAGAGCCGAAGACGACGAGTCTCGGCTACTTGCGAGGCCCCTGAAAGTGGTCTTTTACATGTAGTGAGAGAGCGGCGACTGTGTGGCCAATTTGAAAAGGGAGCAGACAGCAATGAGGGAGAAATCAGAGTCTACTCTTTGCAAAAAAAAAAAAAAAAAAAACCTTCCCGTCTCACTGCAGAACGAGAGGTAATAAAAGATCCACACTCACCACATTTCTGCATCACTGAGAGTATCAGTGAGCACACATCTATGGGAAAGCGAGTAGCCAACGTGATGACAGCTCTTGGTGAGCATCTCACAGGCTACACAAGCAGATTGTATGGCAGTAAAAAAATCATAAAGCAATTTTATAGGCTTTACAAAGTAATCTAAGACAAAGCAGGGCGGTTTCTACAGATTTAACTGTCTTGTAAGGAGGTTTTCTTACTCATCGGGCTATCCTGCATGAAAAGATGTTACACAGCCTTTGAAGGAAACAGACTGGAACTTTTCTGCAGAGCGGCGGCTTATTCACATCAGCAGATTCGAGGTAAACACCAGTAAAATTAGACAGCAACAAATCTTACCAAATCTTACTTGTTACTGTTGTCAAGGATTTCATGACCTGTCAGTCACTTGACCAAGATGACTGGATGATGAAAATATGTGCAATAAAAAGCAGCCTTGATGGTGTGCGTCGCCTACACATGCATACATATATAAACACACCCCAGGTCTACTTTCTATCCTGGTGTTGCACAATTTCTAACATTTTATTGCAGTGCGTAAATAGAGTTAGCTCAGGACGGTGAATCTGTAGGCTAATGTCTAAACTGACTTTTGAGATTTCTAGCAGTTATTTGTTAGTTGGGAATTGTTGATAAACCCAATAATGAATCAACATTTATCTCTTTCTACGATAGAATTGGATAAAGGCAACGGATAAATGAACGTGTCTCTGTGGTTTTACCCTGCTCCATGGTTGGAAGTCACTGTTGTATTATCAACATTTTAAAGCTGCCATTAACTTTGAAGATGTTTTATAACAATTCTAGATGGAAATTACATATGACATATGAAGGATATGCCGTAAGTTGATAAGGAGAAGCTGTATGACCAACTACTGTGGAAGCAATATGGCTGCCCATGTGGACTGAGAGAGAACACACGGTTCTCACAAATGAAAACTTTAGAGTCATTAAGCAAAAAGACTTGCAGGAAACAACCACGTCAATGCTTTTTCCTGCTGATCTTAACCCCATGGATAACAGGATGGAGTTCTCACAGTTGCAGGCAAGTGGAAGTCAGTGACTGCTGTGTTTTTGTTTTTGACTGTCAGAGTATCAGAGTCCCTGAATCGACATCGTTGCTGGTCTGCTGTGAAACTTACATTCAAACTTACTTGAGAATAATCAACATCAGCAGCTAGTTGCCATGAAGTCTAAATATTGGGAATTTTGTAATATAAAATGGCAATGAAAATCACTTATAACAGTATATCACTTTCAGTTCTTATAAAGGACAAATCCATCCCAGTACTTGTGATTACAGATATCTTTCATGAGATTACTATTCAGTTTTTCAGGTAAATAAAATTACCAAAGCAAAAACAACCCAAGACCATTACGGCTCAATTGTTGAAATGAATATTAACCATATTCTGCACATTTAAAGATCTCACATTGATTAAGAAGTTCAACTTTTGTGGCACCAACTCAAAACATTTGAGAAATGAATTGTGAGATAAAAAGCAATTATTCAATCAATTGGTAATTATGACTGTACAACAGATATTTAAATAAATACCACACCGGTTACGGAAAGGAGCCAGAAACATGGCTGACCAAAAGCCGACCCCTGCAGTCTTTATAGAAAAAAATCTGGTCTGTTTTACTGCCATCCCTGTCAATCCTTCAATTCATAATATCCCATTTGCCAATGGATTTAAAACCTCATCACAACATTGCAATACTACAGAACAATGAGGAAAAGAAAATTGCACGTTGGCAATTTTAGTATCAGCTTTTCACTCAGACAGCCCCCATGGCCTCCACTGTAACAACCAGCATAAAGGATACAGTACAGGGAGATGACAGGATGGAACATAAAAACCAACAGATGTGGAAACGTGTTTGGGGGAAAATATTTTGTCATTGCAAAATACATTGTGTTTTTCCCAAAGATGATGGGGGGAGGGGGGGGAATTAAAAAAATAAAATGCTTTGAGACTCAAGAAGAATTATTTTTCAGTTTGGTTTCCACTGGTGGAAGTGACTATGATTTATGGCCCACTTTTTTATTGAAAAAAGATGTGGAAAAAGTCTTGGGTAACACATCATCTGGTGGAGTGTACTATCCAAGAAGACCTCCAGAGTGTCTGTCTGTCTGTCTGTCCTTGTGACTTCAGACTGTCAGTGTTTTCCATTGGGTTGTGTTATCAGCGCACAGGCTGACCTCAATGATCTCAATCTGCCCATGCCTCACGCCAAGGCTCCTCATCAAAACTATTTCTACAGTGGAAAAAAAAATATAAAAAATATGACCCAGCCATCAGGAATATGTCCAATTTAAAAGTGCGGCTTGCTTTTAGAAAGGTGGCTGCAAATCTAGAGCTCTCACTGCCATCACAATTATTACAGTAATTAGCAGGTTCCAATGTTGAAACAGGCCAGAATGTAAGAGCAGAGGCGAACACAGGGGCAGAAATTGTGTTATTTTCCCTGCCTTGTTTATGTATTTGCACCTACTCTCCACCCAGGGATTATTACCTCCAATGTTCGATAGTCGGCTGCATAGCAAGCCTGTCACCAGCTGAACTACGGCCAATATCCACTATTTTTCATCCAAGCTTGTATTGTGTATGAGTTTTCAATACTCTGTTATAGCGGAGCCGCCAAATTTAAAGGCCACATTTTACCGACGAGGGAACCTGCGAAGAATTTAAGAAATCTCCAGTGCCTAGCTGAGGTATGTGAGCCAAAGCCACTGCCAAGATGAGGAATGGAAAGACGATCAGCTAAAGACACACAAGTGGAGAGACTGCAGAAGACAAGTGGAGAAATTACTATACAGTGTTTGTTTTTTTATGTGCCACAGTTGGGCTTCTTGTGCCTTTTTAAAATCAATGGAACTAGAATAAACAGAGCTGATGGGTTTTGTTTCTGAAGGTCTCTTTTCTGTGTGTATTACAGCACTCCAAGGGAAGCCCAGGGAGAGAATTAGAAGCTGAATCTCTGAACTAGTGAGTAATTTTCCACCAATTTAACTACCTAACAGCAAGCTGTACTCATGACAGCATAATGACACACGCTAACAAATACCATATGAAACCCCCATCTCACCCCCGGCCCCCCACCCCAGTCCCACAAAAGTCCTGCTGGGTTTGTCCATGGGGCACGGTGTTAACTTTGAAATTACAGACTCGGGATGAATAAATAAGAACTTTTGTGCCCAAAACCTCTGACCGCTGTGCCTGTGTCATTATTTTCTACTTTGATTGTTTCCAGTCTGCTTGCATGTGCAACGGCAGGCCAAAGATACTGAGGGTGTTGCGGTGAGCCAAGGAGCAGATATTGGCCCCCCGAGACACAGCAGCTGAAGGGGAGGCATGAGTCCGATCTGTCTGTGCGCTAATCATCAGCCGGCAGCCTGAATCCGCAGCTCGCTTCCAGGCCACAGAGTCACATAAGGTTAGCCTCTGCCTGCCGCGGAGCCGGGTGTCAGATCTGGGCATTGAGGCGATGCAAGTAATCTAGCAGCGAAGGCAAACCGTGCATTAGCGTATCGTGTTTTCTCAAAGACAGTACGAGAAAATTGCAGTGATTGAAAAAAAAACAAAAAAAAACAACCAAGCGGGGTAAACATAATCACGCAATTATTGGTTTTCAATCTGCTGGTGGGGGGAAATGCTGCGAGAGCATGTGTTTTTAAATAAGATGTGGGATTTAACTGTTATTTGGATGATGTCTGATTTACAGGACTCCATAGTGTTATTATTATTATTCATACGTGGTTGTTTTGGCTTGCTTGGCTTCTGTCCTGAAAATGAGATGAAATTTTCAGTGTGTTGATCTGAAGTGAATCTTTGAAACGTAGCTGCTCTGTAAATAAGATAAGTTCTAAAAAAAAATGCCTACGTTGCTTTTGTTGCTCATCAGAACATAAAAGCAGAAATTAAAAAAATATTCTGGGTTTTAAATTGGTAACTGAAATACAAATAAATAGTTAAGATGACTTGGTTGACATGGCACTATTTCCAGAGGTAAGCTTCTTAGTTCCTGATTCTTTTAGTTTTTTGTACGAGATGTGAAAACATATGTCCTCTACAGTATTTTTAGACCAAACAATGCATTTAATTTTTCTTTTACCATAAATGTAACTTAAATTATTATTAGTCAGTGGAATAACATTGCATTGACCAATGAGACCTAAAGCTGAAGCTCACATTATTTCACTCAATAATTTGTGTAATCATTTGGAAGAGCAAACCACAGGAAACTTTTCATACTTACTAACTTATTGACTCTGAACTTCATTTCTAAAATGGCTGAAGACTCATCTTCAGCCATTAAGTATTTGTCTCATTAAGAAAATACTTCTTTAAAAAAATGGTTCCATGATATAAAAGCTATGTTTATGTACATCATAATACTAGAATTTATCTAATTTCTCACTGACTTTGCTTATGAGAAACACAAAACAATGGAAACAAGTGTTCACTCGTTCTCTAACAAACCATAGTGTGGAGCTAGCAGGTCACCTGTTGGTAGCCTTAATAAGCTGCTCTGTCATAATAGGACCTAGGCTTACATTTCTAAATGGAAAAAGTACACAAAAGAAAAAGGACAGGTCATCATTTCTACAGGAAGTTTCATGGAAATGAAGCAAGCGTAGGAGGCTCCAAGTGCTGTTAGAATAAGGTCATGTCAAATTACTACAAATGAAAAGTGATGCCTTGGAGTTGAGATCACGACTTTCTCCAGTTTGACAGAAGTGAACAGTTTCCATACCTTCACTGCGGGGGGAAGCATCATCTGATGCTGGAGAGCAGGAGCAGACACGCTTCAAGAGCAGATATCAGCATCAGAAGTGCAATTACAGTTCAAGGGAACAAAGTCAATAGGCGGAGCAAATAAATGTACAAGTTTCAAAGGCTGTTGAAAGCAGGCAGTGCGGTGAGGTAAACATGGATTTACATGGAGATTTTACAAGGAATTTTAAGTGTCGGCTATAAATATATGAGCCACAACATCAGGAAGATGACCTGTCTGTGTGTCTGCTTTCCTGGACAACAGATGTCGGTATGTGGTGTTTGTTATTATTGTTATTTGTCGTAATTTTGGTAATTATGTGAGATGAAACACATGATGCATGATAAGTGTTTGGGGAACACTCCACACATGCAAGAATTGGGGATGAACGTTTTCGCCCTCCAGGTCACAAGGCAATACTTTCTTGTATATTTTTGTCAAAACACACCCATTTTGTTGGTCGCTATTCATTTAGATTTGTGATGTAGTGAAAAAAAAAAAGAATTGGCAAAATAAATAAACAACTATAATATAATAAACAACATTTTATGCTATACAATTTATTCTGGAAATAGATCCTCTAATACCAGTCAGTCCATCTCAGAGTTTGTTACTTTATATCTGCAACTATAAGGTTCTTTAATATTCAAAATGATACATTTTACACAAGGGGAAACAATGTTAAGCTCCATCATTAAATGAAGCAAACATCTTGATGTTTATTGTGAACCATAAAAATGTCGCTGCTGCATGAGGTGGAATGACTCTCTGCGGAAAGTGGCCTCATCCTTTCATGTATAAATCTAAGCAAATCCAAGAACCCACTTAACCACACTAATCCTAGCACTCAAACATTTAGATAGTAGAATGCATTTTGAAACATGTTCAGACAAGGCTAAGAAAAAAAGCTTGTAAAAAATAGAAAGAAAAAAAAAGTTAGAAAATCATGCTGATTATTTGGTTTTCCCTCTAAAGATAGCCTCTTTTCTCCAGCCCCATTTATAGGTAATAAATGTTGATGTTATATCTGAGAGCCTCTCCATCCATTATCACAAAACAATTTCCATGTGAAGAAGCCACAATCAGGTTTGCTGCAGCGTACATAGCAATATACTTTCATTATAACACCTCTTTAAAATGCAGCTTCATAACATTTCCACACTGTTTAAGGCGACCTCAAATGATAGATTACTCCCTTTGTGTAATTATTGTGGATGGCATAAAAGCCAACAACAACCAGAGCCATCTAGCTGATAACACGCTGAACTAGACGCTCAAACAAACCCCCCCTGCCCCCCGTCTCCCCCATGTCCCCAAGCTGGAGTCCATTTGCGTTCATGTTTTCTTTCTACCTGAGCGATTGACAAACACAGCCGTATTTCTCCCCGCCTGGCTCCCAGCTGCGTCCGTTCGCCATGTTTACTTGCCGTCAGCCGACTCGGGACGCGCATTACAGCTTGAAACCATTAGAAGAGAAAGCCGTGGGGGAGTGACGCCACGATAAGACGGTCTTATCAGCGAAAGCCTCGGGAGTACACATCACAACCTGCCTCGCTTCCAAGAACCAGAGCAGATGCTCAGCCGCATTCCTCCTCATTAGCCTCTCCCTGGGTCTCCTCCAATTACATTAACCATCCAGTAAAATACGCCTTTTGCTTTGGGTAATACGCAGAACCATAATTCTTCTTTTTTGGGGGGGGAAAACTGAGGATTTCGGAGCACTTGTGTCCTAAAGTGACTCCCTTTTGCATGTGCATCTCGGGTTGAACAGGTTTATCCAAAAGCGGTTGCATCACAATGAGGGCCGAGATCCAAGCAGTGCTGCTGTCACAGAGACTCCAGCCGAGGAGGAAGCAAAGATCCCTCTCCCGAGGGACAGAACTTCACAGTCTCTTAAAGAGAGCGTGCTGGAGAAAGTTTTCACGGACCATGCCAGACAAATACAGTCCTGATGGATCAGGGAACTCAAGCTGTTTATGCAAATATGCCTCCTCTTGTATTAGCAGAGAAAATGTTTGTAAGTGTAATGTGGCGTATGACATAGCCTCTGGCTTCCTAAATAGTCCCTGTGTGGCTCTAGTCAGCTTGAGGTAGACTCTATGGGTGATATCTTTAATCGATATATATATATATATATATATATATATATATATATATATATATATATATATATATACTGATTTTGGCTCAAAAATGACTGAAGGGGTTTTATCCAAAGAGATTGGACTTGCAAGCACGTGGGCAAATGCAGACTTGCTTGGAAGGAACACATCCTCAATTTTATACGTTATTAAGAGTGAATCACAGTTGGACGAGTCCAATAATACTGACAGAACAAAAAAAAAAAGAAGAAAAAAATGGAAAGCCACTCTGAAGTACATCCAGGACAAACCCAGCAACTGCCAAAAAAAGTCTTCTAAAATTAATTTGTGCCTTCATTAATGAAAGAAAAATGTTCACTTTAACATTCATTTAGCCTGGATGCTGCCTTCCTATGCAGTTCTGTTCAATTCTCATCTACCTTCAGTGCTCCGTTTGGGAGTTCTCCCATTGAGCTTGATTTGTCCGGTTGAATTTCAACTGGGCGAACAGAAGAACATATGAATGATGATGTTGATTTTCTGTAGTTTGGCAATGGCAAAGGAAGTGAACGAAGCCGTTCGGTTCGTGGGTGCTACGCTTCCACATTAAAGTTATCAATTAGAGAAATGAAAAGCTGGAGCAAGAGGAATGTTTAAGACTTTTTATTGCTGGCAAAGATGTAGTAGCCCAGCCTCCCCCAGAGTTGTTTACAGTGTACATCATTTCCTTTAAGCTACAAAGTTACACACGCTACAACCAAATCGAAATGGTTGGCTACAATCTGATTCAATCGTTTAAAACTTTAACAGAGTCCACGCCTTCAGTAAGCACATGTTTCTCAATAGGGTAGGATAAAGACTCTTTGTACGAAGCAAAGTGTAGAACTTTCACATGAATCTGTGCTCCTCTTTGTTATCAAGTGGCAGAGAAAGTTGAAGTCCTTCTGTAGACGTTTCTGCCACAATACTACAAGACTATATTTTGGCCACATCAGTGAACCAATAGCAATTTTGTAACAGAGAAGCCTCTGACGGACTGAGCACACGCTTGATAAATTCAGACTAGTGGAAATTCTGAAGGAGTCCCAGGTGGAAGAGCTTGTACCCATCAAAAAATATGTTTGTGTGAGTGTATGCGTGTGTGTGTGTGGTGTTGTGGGAAGTACCGTCCTCCCGTCAGAGGCAATGAACTGATGACTGTATTATGACTGGCTCCGGCGAGATTCTCAGTTTCCTAGCCGGCCAGATCTGGACTCTGAAAAACGAGCATATTAATGGGGAGCTGCGGAAAATATTTCTTACTCCAGACAAGTAAAGCAAATGTGCGTTCATGTAAGAATGCGAGGAAATAATGACTCAAGTTCTCTTGTGAAAAACTATAAAAGTCATTAAACTGGGGAGAGCAGCCCAGCCTTTCGGTGAGGAGTGGAATACCTCATATGTAGGAAGTGCGTCTTTACGCAGCTCCACATGTGGTCCGACAATGCCTGTACTGGCAGGAAGACGTTTTCCACCTTTTCGTCTCAGTGGTGCATTTGGCAAAACAAAACCAGTCACTTTTACTACTTTAAGAATGGCTTCCCTGACTACACTTACTAGAACAATCAAAACAGAGGGAGAAAATAAAACATCATTTTCTGGACTTTCACACCATATACTCTCCATACAGCACTTTATTAACCAGACGGCTGATTATGCTTGGATGTATGCAGACCTGGTGGTGGTCTGGGGGAGAAGGGGAAAAGAAAAAAGGGGGGGAAGTTCCTGCATAGTGCAACCTTAACAATCTCCTATTCCAAGACACATCAGTCTCCATTTGCTTCATCTGTCCGCACATCACATTAAAAAAAACAAAACAAAAAAAACAGCACTCAGTCTACCGTCCGAGTCAACTTGCCACACGGCCTCGTCTGAGAGATACACAAGGTAAGTGTGACTCACAGGACATGAACAATTTTAATTGGCTGCAAGGAGCCAGATGTGCGCCTGCAGACCATCCTGCAGTCTCTGCACGCTCCGAATCTGACAGCCGTTTAATAAGGAGCGCAAAGAAGGCGAGCTTCAAAGAGACGTGTGCATGCCGGAAGAGCTCAACGCCAGGTGCACAAGCTTTTGAATTAAGTAGTTGACACACTGGCTTTGTTACTGCAGCTTCCAGCCCCAGAATAGCACCTGGACGACAAAGTGTTTGTCAAAGAGACCACTTCACTGCGATCCACTGTCAACTATACGTGCTGTGCGTTGTTCGTGAGTATGGACGACATAATGATTTGATGCACAGCGGCTGGAACCCAGTGCAATCAAGTGCCCTGTTTACTTTAGGGTAGGTCTACAGTCACGGAATAAAGAGAGCAGAATCTCTTAAATCCTTGGATTTACCCAGTAGAACAGAATTAAATCTTCCTCTGAATGGACTGCAACACAGTAATATTTATAATCGGTCTGTTGAGTCCAGGCTTTGCAGGACCAAAGTGTTTCTCAGTCCTGGTCTTCAGGGACTACTGTCCTGCATGTTTTAGATGTTTTCCCCTTCTACCCAACATGAATTAACAGGATTCTGCAGCACTTCATGGCATGCAGGAGCTAATGCTGTCATTGGAATCGTTTGTGTGGAGCAGACACGGGCTTCCACATCTAGGAAAATTAAATCACTGCACGAGTCTTCACACAATTGCTAAATCTCGATCAGGTTGGATGGAGACAGCATTTTAAGGAAATAAGTATTTTAACAGATTCTCAACTGGATTTGGGTTGAGACTTTGACTGGGACGTTCCAACAGATGAATTGGATCAAAATCATTTCACTGCAGCTCTGGCTGCATATTTAATGTCACGGTTTTGACGGGTCAATCTCCTCCTAACCTACAAAATTTACCTGCGTCCATCTCCCCATCAAGTCTGACCAGCTTCCATGTTGTTATTGAAAAGAAAAGCATAATTTCGGTCTTATCTGAACTTTAGTTTTTCCACTGTCACCCACAAAAAACATATTGATTTAAACAGAAGATATTGCGTTATATTACTTTTAGAAGATCGTCAACATGTCACCCAGCTCTAACTTAAAGGAACCATTCTGTCTCTAACTTCTTTGTGGGTGAATTTTGGCCTCCTCTCCCTTACAATATTGTTTTATATAAATTGATATTTGAGTAAGCTAGTTTTAAGACAGTTTAAGTAAGGGTTTTGTCACTGCATTTCGTTCAGGTCGACATCTGCACTTTGATTTGGAAGTTGAGACACAGTGATAATTTGCCTTTGCAAAGCCTTTTTGTTAATTTGGTGGATTTACTCTACAATCCCTTTGCCTCATGGGGGTCTAAAATAATGCAAGGTACTCTTATGTAGTGGCAGTACTATGGCATCACATTCCTGCCGAAAACCCTAAGACTTGCCTTAAGCAATCATAATACTGTATAATTATCAAAAGAGCACATGTCTTATTCCCATTTATGCCCATGAATACGACTCAGTGAATGGTAAAACACGTCCAGTCCAACCATCTTGCTGAAAAATTGTGCTCACTCCTTGTGTTTAGTGGGCGTATTTGTCAGTTGGGGGCGGTAGCTCGTTTAACTGATCTGATTGGCCAGATTTTCATCTCAAATCTGGTGGCAGATAGAAGAAGAATGAAGGAGAGGAGGATGAAGAATAATAAGACCGTAAGGAAATGGAAAAAATAAAGTAAAACTTTCCTTTTCCTTACCTTCCTATTATTCTTCATTCCCTACTCTTACCTGCTCTTCTTCTTCTTCTACACTTTTGAATCCACATCATGTTCATCAAATCTAACAACCTGGATTATCAAGTGCTACTGCTTTCTACCTAGACCAGTAATACACTGGAGAGACACCAAAAGAATCAAAACAAAAAAAAAAAAACATCTGCAGTTACTGCCGTTTCCCAGGCATCTGAAGTCCTGCCAGCCCAGAGCGGCACCGCAGCACCCAGTGGTTAGGGCTGCACTGCACAGGGTCACTGAGGACATGAAGGGTCCTGCTTCTCGTTTCATCCATTTGTGTCTCATTGCTACTGAGAAGTGGACATTAAGCTTTTTTTTTTTTTTTTTGGTTTGCTTTATGGATTTTAAAAGGGGGGTTTTAATGTCTGGGAGATTTGTTTTAGACTGCTATTTTGGTGCAATGAAGTTTTTTGGGCAATTCTTATTCGTTGTCACATTCTAAAAAAGCCACAAAAAAAAAAAAAAAATCTAAAAAGGTCAAGAGTTATACGAGTTGTTTGGCTCAACCAGAAGACCGAGAAGGAAAGGTCATTCATTTTACAAAGATGGAAAAGATAGAAAATAAAGAAGATGGAATTTTTCACATTTGAAGATGCGAAGCAACTTTTTCTTCTTAAAAATTGTGTGTAAAATACGATATCTATCTATCTATCTATCTATATATATATGTATATATATGTGTGTGTGTGTGTGTACAGACGTATCCAATGCAAATGTCAGAGTCCACAGTATACATTTCTGAAGTATTTTTTTCAAAGTTACATGAATGATCAGCGATTACTGAAACACCTGAAAACTGAATGAATACAATAGTGTTTTGCACCAATTTGATGGTTGAACAACTTAAATAAACTAAAAATAGCAAAATATCTTCTTTTTTTTTTTAGCTGTGGACGCTACCATTTGCGTTGGGGTTGTCTGTGCTGCTGCACCATGCTTAGCATTGAGATGCTACTTTAGCCTTGAATAGTTTTGCTGATAGGCTAACTCATTTTTGCACAATAGTCTTTTCAGGCATCTCATCAGATTGGTTTTATGACGCAAAATAGTCCCTTAGAGGGCAGAGAAGAGGCTTTGTCGTCCATCTTTGTTTGCAGATGCCGATTGTGCACAAAATTAACACACATATCAGAAACAATACAAAGGTTCTGGCTCAGGACGTTTGTATGTGAAAAGAAAAATGCTATTAAATACGTTAAATATTTATAGAATTATTTAATCAAAATTAAGGCATTTAAGTCCCGGTGCTAAGTTATACATAAGCCTTGGCATGTTCCATGCTATAGGAAACACCAAGAGTTACAAATTTCCTGCAGGGGTTAAGAAAGTAACCAAAGAGGACAAGTCCCCCTTAACACACTGTTCCTTCATCTCTTCTCATGCATCAAACACATCTGGTTATTTAATTAGTTTTGAATTAAAGCCGATATAGCTGAGATGACAAATCTTACGCAATCCAGAATATTATGCGCTCAGCCTCTGACTAGCAGAAATAAAAGCTTAGAATAACTGGCTCCATGCATTATTCCCCCATGATAATTATAACTAAACCAGAAACGCTTCTGCCCTTTTAGTGAAATTTCATAAAGGCCTAATCAAAAGGCTGTTTTGATTTTGAGGCAGATGGAAACAAAACTAGGCAAAACAGCCGTTAATGGGGGCACTCCAACAAAAAAAGGAGGAAACGCAAATGAATGAGCGCAGCAGTTAAATGCAACAGTGCTGACTTTATGAACGGAAGGACACGTCTTTGTGAATTTGAGCATTGTGTTTGGCAGATGTTTAACAGGCTTTTGGTGCGACGAAATGAGGAGGAATGAGACCGTTGATATGCTTTGAGTCTGGCATTAGGGCTGCGAAGCTCATAAACAAGCTATTCAATTTCATGGCAGTTGTTTTAATGGGACTCAAACAGGAAAAAAAATGAGGCTATATTCACTTTGAAACCAATTGTAAGAGTTTCAGTGGTGGATCAATGATCATGCTCTGTTTTAAGTATTCAGGTACAACCCTGCCCTCCACCATCACTACTGACCGTCTCCTTCAGCCTCTTCCCTCCTCCTGCTTTTCCGTCCTGCACTGTAACTGTAAAAACTAAGCCAGGTGTTGAACTTGGAAAATAAAATGGAAACGGCTAAATTCAATCAAATGTTACTCAGCTGTAAAACAAGCCAACGCGGTTAGACAAACTGTGATATATATTCTATGGTTGTTTAAAAGCAGTGGTCCAAATGCACAGAGGAGGGAATATTCATGACCAATTTCCTACATCGAAGGTCTTGCAGTTTATGTTTCCAAAGCGCTCTAAACCATCAGTATGGCTCACCATGATTTAGTACACAAATAGCCATTAAAATGAGAAAGAATCTATTTATGGCAATTATTTCCAAAACGGTTCGGTATGCAAGTTGGAACAACCATCAAAAAGCACAAGCCTCTTATTAATTGTTCGTTGTATTTTTATGTCATATTATAAATGTGCCTACATATGACAGGTAAAAACAAACAGGCTGTCGTAAAGAAACCTAGTTTTCTCAGACGACTGTTGTGCTGGTGACAGCGGGTGCAGCAGCAGTTACCTTGCAAACGGTTTCAGTGTCCCAGGGCAGGATGGTCCTCAGATCGATGACCTCACAGGAAACCCCCAGTTTCTCCTGAGCCATGTTGGCAACCTCCTTCATCACGTGGATCTGAATGAAAGGGAAGACATTAACTGTGGTTTACACTTTGGGCCGCGATACAAGAGTACAGCTTTACAGTCGAGGCGCATCGATCGCAGTTTTTTCAAAATCTCTAAGAAATCTGATCTGCTGATTCAATTTTTTTTATTTGTCCAAAAAAAAGTCGCTAAATACAGAATAAAAGTTGGTGACTATTGTTACCTGTGCACAAGCAGACCTGACCGGTCAGGCCTCTCTGATGTCACAGGAAAAGGAGACAGCAGCCTCTTGTCTGGCAGTGAATTCATGGGTCGGTTCTCTTATCCATTCAGATCAATGAATTACTTGAAAATCAATATTATATCATAGAACCAAGACACAGACCTGCACAAGCTTACTCAAAATTGGTGGTTTTGTTATAAGCTTTAACTCAAGATAAGAGATGGTGTAAAAAGATAAGAACCCATATGATGTATAAACAATCCTAACAAGCTTTCTTCTTATTTTCCCCACATTTTTAAAGATTTGTGGCTGGGGTCAGACTTAGTTTTCGTTTATGGTCTTAAAAAGTAATTAAATCCTGCTTTCTTGTGCTTCACCATATTGACCCTGATGTCTGCCGTCACCTGAAAATAAAGACGGATTTCGATGGAGACCTCCTGCCACCGTGCAGGGACATTACATTTGGGATTAGCCGTAATAAAAAAAAAAAAAAACGAAGATGATTCCTGGGGAGCTGCAGGCCTTTTATAAAAATAAAATCTCTCAGGTAAAAAAACAGACAACAATAGAAGACAGAACCTACAGCATTAAAACCTCATGATCCAAGAAAAGCCTGGATGCTTTGTGGAGGCCGTGATGAACCCGATCTAAGGCCGCCGGCTGAGAAGCCTTGCTGTGACAACGGGGATTTGTGATGGACTTAAAGTTAATCCACTACGAGCCTCTCTTTGAAGCATTAAATGTCATTTAGTGGAGATGGGACACGAAAACATGATCGAAAATAGACTGAAACACCGAAATGTTCAGGCGACACACTTCGAGAGGTGTCGCTGGCCGCATCACGTACCTGTGTTCCCCAGGCAACCAGCGTGAGATCACTTCCTTCCTGTAGGACCTCAGCTTGCGAGAGAGGGATGGTGTAGGAATCGACTGGAACCTGCTCCACTGGGGACACGCGCACACACACACGCGCACACACACACACACACACACTCAAACTTTATATGCAAGCTCACATGCAGAAGACAATATGGCTGAGGCTCAAAGCACCCATTCATCATTCCACTATGTAACCCTGTGATTTTTATGCAAAATACTTTGAACCCCATACCAGCAGTATCCCTAAATAATAGAGCGGTTGACAAAGTGGTGAAATATAAAACCATCAAACACAATTTAAAAAAAAAAAAAAAACAGTCTTCCTCTTCAGCATTTTGTGTGGATGGTTTCAAATGCATCTAGAAGATTTTTTTTTCTTTCTATTTTTTTCCCCCCCCAAGAATCTCTTCTCCCAGAGACGACTGTGAGCTTTTATGAGCACAATCGAATACATGATCCAATCAGATGTGCTTCCAGCTCCGGGCCCAGAACTGATTAATCTTCCCCCCGCAACACATTAATGGGATGAGGTAAAGAAAAGGAGAGCCACAGAAAAACAAAGTATCAGTCCAAAAGGGAAAGCCTCGCGGTCAGTCTGTCTTTGAACTGAATCCAACACAGAGTGCATGTGAGTGGATGGTTTAAATCAAACTAAACCTCCTGGAGACCTTAAAGAAAAGGGGGAACAAATGTCTTTCCTAAAGGTTCGCTGTTAAAAAAAACCCCCATCGTTTATGAATCTTAAAATTAGGGCACATTTGACATCATAATCTTGGCCCCAAAGCTTGGTGATAAAAGAAAATCTGTGTTTG
Organism: Poecilia mexicana; assembly: GCF_051168715.1. Taxonomy (NCBI): domain Eukaryota; kingdom Metazoa; phylum Chordata; class Actinopteri; order Cyprinodontiformes; family Poeciliidae; genus Poecilia; species Poecilia mexicana. Next base: position 27,205,636 of record NW_028263385.1, on the reverse strand, counting down.
GTGGATTTTTAATGATTTGAATCTTAAAAATGTTACGGAGAGGGAACACAAAGAGACAAATAAACTAATTATACTCTACCGAGGCAGTGGATATGCTACATTATGCTTTGAAGCCATTTGCTAAGCGGTGTGACAGAAAAGAAATAGCTAATCCCAAAGACCTGCTGGGCTAAAATATAAAGAATTCAGGTGTAAAATATGCAAAACCCAATCGAGTTTTCCAAACATAAAAAAGATCAATGGAAAGGAGGATATTTTTTGGAGGGGTGGATGAATGCATAGACAGAACTTTTTAGACAAAAAAGAAAAAGAAAAAAAAAGACGGCCACACAAACAGAATTCCAAGATATTCGTCAGTTCTGTGTTTAAAAATAGTTTTACTAGTCAAAATCAGATTTTATTTGTGTAGGGCCAAATTACATCAATGTGAAAAGATGTTAACCATTATTTAATGTTAAGAAGTGCAAAGAGAGCAGTTTAATAGTTTAATACATTCTGCCACAAGTGGCCCGTTGAGGATCTTGATGTGGCCTGAAATAAAACATGAGTTTGACACTGTTGGTCTACAGAAGGAAGTTCACTGTTTAAGAAAACCAGAGAAAAACATCTGGTTTGGCATTTGCTTTGAAAAACAGAGAAACTATGAAGCCAGTCTGACACACATAAAAAGCTCTGCATAAATGAAAAGAAAAAAGAAAAACAACAAAAAAAATCCTGATACATTTGATGTATTTATATGCATCAAATGTGGCAGGAGGTGGGGGGTCGGGGGGGATGTATTTTCCAATGCATCTTGACCGGAGTCGAGATGTATTGGCTCATGTTTCCGGCTGGATTACTAAATGTAATAACTCTATTATCTTAATGACAACTTACACCCTCATTCTGGGGAACTCAGAACCGCCTAAGAGTGACGTTTAGACCATTTATGATGAACACATAAGGTTTTCTTCTACATCCAGAGTCCTCACGACTAGGTCTGTCGCGATAAACGATAAATCAATTAATCGCACGATAAATTAAACTTATCGACCTCATTTTAATTATCGGCTTTATCGTCTCTTCCTGTCTTTTTTTCTGTTGATGACACTGAATGAAAAAAGGCTCAACTCTGGTGCTCTTAGTGTAATGTCCAGCACACACTACATGAGTTGTTGACGGACTGTCTGCCCATTTTCAAAACCTGACAGAAATCCTAGGTATAATGGTTCGATCGGGTTCGTCGTGCCGTGTGGTGTCCAGCCACATGGGCACAGAATAATGGCTACAAGTCCAGTTAACCAATTTTAAAACCAGGCATTAATCAATGCTTTACTAGAATCTACCTGTGACGCCTGTGGCTAGAGGCAGCATAAAGTCCTGACTGAATGAAAATCATTATAACCTATTTATGTCACGTTAACGATGAACAGCTGAAAACTTACCGGGTTTATCAACTGCGGTAACAATTTGGCTCCAACTCCTCCCCTTGTCATTTCTATATTCTTTGAACGAAATGTTGAATAAATATTAAAGTTGTTTCCACATATCATCTCCAATGTCCGCTGGACTTCGGGTTGCGCTGTGTCAGCTGTTTGGGATTCCCCTCCATAATTTCCCCTCAGAAAGCAGGAGGAGAATCTGATGTGCCCATCTTCTCTATTTAAATCTAGTGATGACTGAAGGGCAATATAGTATACAGACTTCATATCTGCACTCTTTTGGTTGAATGCAGTATTTATTTTCACTTTGGCTTTATGTTGTTTAGTTTTTATTCATGTAGGTTTTTTGTTAATGGAGACTGAGAATCCATTTTATTTTTGTTTTTGGTTGTTTTGTTTAATTAGTTTATTAGTTCCAGTGTTATGTGTTCTTTTGAAAATTAAGTGTATCTATCTATGGCAGGAAATCGCATGCATTATTAGTCATTTCCATTAAATCAGTGTCAAAAGGTCTCAAAACAATATTATCGTTTATCGCAATAATTTTTTAGACAATCGCTCAGCAAAATTTGTTATCGTGACAGGCCTACTCACGACTAAAGGAGAAACAACATTGCCGTTCCATATGCAATCTATATTAAACTAAAGTAAATATATTTAGAGGAAAAATGTGACAATGTCTATTGCACATTTTGACCAGAGGTGCAATGTCATGTCTTCCCCTCAACTCCTACAAAACAACACGAATTACAAATGCATAGGAATTTTTAAAACAGAAGAGCAGTGGGTGAGACAAATCAATAAAAAATTATTATTATACATCAAAGATTTCTTAAACTTCAACTAATTTTACATTATACACCATTTACATATTAGATGGAGTAAGTCACTGAAGGTTAATATGCCAGTGATAGCCCTCATGTTAATGATAGCATTTAAGATCAAATTAGCTAATATTGATATAAATGCGAAATTTATACTGAGTGAAGTAAGTCAATCTGCTTGTGCCAGCCCACATGCTACTGATAGCGTTTTAGCTAACCTTAGCATTTTAGCTAAATTTAGCTTATGTGCTGTTGTTTTTTGTGTACCAAATGGAGTAATTCAATGTAAAGATCCCTCATAAGCTGCTGACAGCATTTTAGCTAGCCCTAGCATTTTAGTTAATCCTGGACATGTTCATGATATGCAACTAATACAGACACAAACTATTTGATGTTTTAAGCTTTTGACACTTAAATGTGGGAACCTTACTCAGCATGAGTGTGTGTACGAGTCTGACCAATACACACACATTGGCAGGCTCCTTTTAAATTTCTTCAGAAACATCACAATATCTGTAAGCTGTAGCAGACAGAGATGCAGCAGATCTCTACGAAGGAGAGTCCATAAGCAGTTACTGGACTGATTATGAATAAGGTCAGATGTTTTTTTAGTTTGAAATCCACAACCTGTATTCAAAGATGGTGGCTATGAAGTTTGTTATGTTTTCTGTAGTTAAAAAATTTAACAGAGACATTTAATTTCAGAATATTATTGTCTGTGTATGGGTGGGAATAATAACTGACTAATATCTTCCTAAATATTTTACCTTCTTCAACTAACGTTTACATGGCTATACACAAAAGAACTGAGCCACTATTTAACACGTTTCTTGATAACACGATGCAAATATTTCAGGTCTGGAAATCATCAATTCCAGAACGTGAAGCGTATTTGACAGGTATCTTGTCACAAATGTACAGAAATGCAATAAAATTTGCAGCAGTCTGTGGAAAAGAAAGGCAACACATTATTCTTGCTGTACTACGTTGCGACTCCCAAAACGGATATTGCACTCAAATGAGAAATGATGCAAATAAAGCCACTGTCAATAACTCAGACACCTGCTCCCAGCTGCCCTGGTTACCCGCATCAGTCGGTGAGGTGAGGCTGCTTACCAGCGCTCTACTAAATCCCACAACACTTTCAAAATTCAAAGATAAATCCACACTTGCAAAAATATTAAGGGCATCAATAATGAGAACTGTAAAAACTGTGCGTGGATCTTGATGTTCTGTTACATATCCTGTAGCAGCCTGAACTACACACCAGTGGAATGAGGGAAAACATTTCCTGCCTGCTAAATCGTCCGAGTATGACATTGTCACCTCCATACAAATTACCTTCATATGTCCCCTCTCCTGTCATCATGTACAATAACAATTATCTGCCTCCCTTCTAATCATCCCACAAACAAACTGTAGAAAATGGCAACACATTTTCAGTTCTGTTTTGTCGTTTTGTTTTTTCCTCCAGTTTCCATCTGCCTAAACACAGACATCCTAACGACGAGGACGAGTGTGACCAGCTGATAATCCATCAGGGCCTTTTGGGCTGAACACCAAACACCGACTGATGTCAGAAGAATAGGCAGACAATAACGTAACCCCATCCGTCTGCGTGCCTGCCGGGGTTCTTGTCAGTCTGGTTTGAAAAATAAATGCAAAAATGTGCCCAAATAAATCTATAAATTTGATGTGGTCTCCATTTGTTTGAACCCCATTTTCAAAATCTTTGTTTTTTTTCTTTTTACTAAACATCACAACCTCATTGTCCCAAACAACCAGATGTGCTTTGCATATTTACTCCACAATCTTGCATAACACCTTTCAAAGAGGGACTTTAATTATAATAATGAAGCTCATTTTGCTCCCCTAATTTATGCATATCAGGCAATTATTATGTAACCATGGCAGCAGTTTTTCCATCCGCTAAAAACAAGCAAGGGTTTATTGTTGTAATATGCGACTCGGAGATAGCTTTTTACATGCCCAGAAACCCCAACAAATGAGAAGAGAATGAGAAGTTATTAAAAGGAAATCATGTCAAAGCAGTGGAAGTCTCTGTTATTCTGCTGTGATAGGATCTTGGCTACCCTGTGAGCAGCCACCATTAAAGCAAAGTGATAAAAGAGCAAACAAAACGCATTTCCTTTAAATGACATTTAAACAGGCTTACCTGCTGCTCTGTACAGAATCTTGGGCTCAAAGAATAAACATGGGTTGTTGTCAGCAATGCATGAAAGCAGCAGCCCTTTGGCCTGAAGTGGACTGCGAGGTATTACAACCTGAGGAACATAGGCAAATCAAATTAAACCCTAAAACTTTTTTTTTTTTTTTTTTTGGTTTATTTACTTATTTTAAACCTTCTCTAATGTACAATCACTGAAGAAGCGTTCAGAGCTCTGACTTCCTGATATTGATTTCTTTAAAAACTCTCAACAGCAACAAAGTTGTTTTTCTACTTTTTGCATAACTTGAAACTTTTATCGTTTTAGCCATAAAAAATTTTTTATGTCAAGCTACATTATTTGTTCAAAAACAGTTCAAAGTTGGAGAGTTGTTTTTTTCTTCGATGCTGAAAATCTACAAAGAATAAAACTCTGCAGGTTTAAAAACAATTTCACACCTGGAAATGTAGTTGTGCAGTTTTATACAACATCTATTCAAACTAATTCAGTTATTTTCAGCTTATTTCAAAGAGAAAAAAAAAACTAAAATTAACCCTCAGGTCTTATAGAGTTAAACTTTCATCATACTATACTGAAGGCTTTCTGTGTAATCTGTAATATGTTACACTGGGACCAGAGGCAACGTCACACTGGGTGAGAGGAACATGTTGCCATTGCATAGCTCAAGAAGATTTTACAAATGTTATATATAATAATAAAATAATAATAATAATAATAATAATAATAATTAATAATTAATAATATTGTTCTTAACAAGAACAATATTATTCAGTTTCACACCGTAAACTGTCATCAGCTTCTAATATTAGCATCATTAGCGCAGTTGGCAAACAATAAACTGATCATAAACTGCAGTCTCAGTGAGGGTTTCCAAGTTATTAGTCAAATTAGTTATTAGAAACAAGTTTCTCTCAAAAACCCCAATTCAAAAACTCCTAACTCTCTCTTTAACTATAGCATCGTAAAACATTCATAAACTCCCAAATAAGCCGTCGCCTTACCCTGAAGTTATACGTTTATCACCTTCTTTCTTCTCTCCAACAATTAAGAGGTCGGGTTCAGATAGAGAGCCCCGTAATGAAAACAGAAGGGAAAACTAATTCATTCTTGAGAGGCTTTGTGTCAGATGGAGGAACCAGTAATGACAGTGTGCACAAGGATTAGCATTCAGGTTGTGTGACCTTTCTGTAGAGAAACAGCATGTCTGTTGCGCTCAGTTAACAGCTAAATTGTATAATCCATTCTCTTTGCCGATCTTCCTCAGTTGACACTGAATGGAAATCATTGTGATCTCCACCATCAGCCCTTGTTCACTTCAAATCCTTTTAATAAGTTGAGGCAGGGAAGTGGGATGAGGCTGCCATTATCCTAGTCTTTAGCTTCATCTGTAGCTTTATTACATTCAAGTCAGGACTTTCACTGGGTCACAACAAAATGTTAATATTCCTTTTAGGTAGAGGAAACATGTTGGGTAAAACAGAAAGATTACATTTCTTGATATCAGGAAAACATGCGTTTCAATTCAATATCAACTGAGATTAAACCAGGTTTTCCTCACTCCCGTTTCATGACAATAGAAAAGGAAAAAGAAAAAGAAAGTTTTGTTCTCCCTGAACATCTCAGTCACTAAAATCATTAGCAGCTTTATCAATGGCAGAGAAACTCTACCCAACTGGAAAAAAATCTGGTTAATACACCAAGTCAAATTGCAGAGCGCATGAAATGTATCTTTCAAACAAATATTGCATCAAAGCAGTATTTGCAATTGTGATTTTGTGCACATTGAAATTGTGAGGACGACTGTGGTTGTGGAGCTCTAATCAAACGAAGAAAGAACTTTGGCTTATTTTCTTTAAGGATGATGCAATTTTGACCTAAACCTGTTTGATCATCTCCTTTCTGGGAAAAGTTAGCATTTAAGCAACCTCTTTCCTGATCCAATGCACCCATTTTAAACCCAGGATATTGTTTAAAGAGGACTCCATCTAATTCACAGATATGTAGAGTGTAGACATATCTACATATCTGAAAATATTCCACCTTTCATTTTACTTTTAAAATGTGTAGCACTCACTTTAATACCAGGGCAGTGGGCAAAAAAGGCTTCGGGGCTTTGGGAGTGGTACAAGGATCCGTGGCCGACACAACCCCATGGGGCCCGGATGGTGAGGTTCCCACAGTCAAACAGGTTCCCTGAACGGTAGCGGTACTTAGCAGCTTCATTCACAATCTGCAAAGACAATAAATCAAGATCATGTCAATTCACAGTGACTGTTAATCTTCAGCGATGTGACCCGACAGGGCAACCTGTAAAATAACTTCCTTTTTGTCGCTCAGACAATGGCAGAATTTTTACTGTTCTCTAAAACAATACCCAGGATGTGTGTGATATTAATGTCTACAACTTTAAGACAAGCCGACTCTTTCCGTGGATGGTCTCATGTTTCTACTTGGACTCTGCATTTCACCGACTGTCGTGAGCTGCGAGGTGAAGTGTTTGCACATGTGCAGAGCTGTCGTCGTTGCCACACACGGGCTGGGAAGTGTGACAGCAAGAAAACCAGAGGAATTTTATGTGAGCTTCACCAAACTATATAGAATGCAAGAAGTTCATTTTGGGCGAGGTTCAATGCCAAAAACGCTGAGGTTTCTTACAGCTCAAAACGCAATGCTCGACTTTCCTAAACTTTAGTTAGTGTAGAGAGATCTGCAAGTATGTCTGTCAAGTAAGACATAAAAGTATTCAGTGTTGGGACATTTTGAGCTTACTAGACAACTGTGAAATGTTGAGTTATTGTAGAGTACCAATTTGGTAACACTTTGCATAAGGCTAACACGACACTGTCATAAATGTGACATAATACCTGTCATGAACATGAAGGAGTCTCCATCAATGTTTATAATTGTTGTCATGAAATGTCATTCGGTAAATAATGACACGTAATGCAAAGTTGACCATTTTAAAACACAAGTTTTAATGCAGTTTTGCATTTTAATGCAGTTTTGCATTAAAACTGTTATTTACAAAACAATGCAAAGCTGACACTTTTAATGCAACTTTCAGTGCAACTTTGCATTAAAAGTGTCATTATCTACCAAATGATACTTCATGACAGCAGTCAAACATTCATGAAAACACTGTTATCTTCATAAAAGCCGCTATGTCATGTTTATGACAGTGTAATGTCAGTCTTATGCACACTTTATGCAAATAAAGTGTAACCTATAATTTATTTTGTTTGGTGACGATATGTTGTATATATATATATTGTTCTGGGAATGACAAAAAGACAAACTGTTACACAATGATCATCTGTGAGGAGTGGATACCTGAAAGAAATTAAACATGGAGGTTCAGGTAATCATCCAGGGATATGTGATACTGGGCTGCTAGGTTTTAACAGTCTCAGTATGTGAGAGGTGGCTAAAGACCACACCAGAAGACAGAGAGTCTAATTTCATGAGCCGAGGCATTCTCTTTGCTATCAAAGGCACTGAAAAACCACTTTATTCGTTTTACAAGCTCTTTGAGCCCTATGCTTATGGCTAGAGTTTCTGATGCTGGGCATCCTCCAAACAGTTGCTCGAGCTTTTCTCTTTGAAACTCAGGTGGGATACTACTTTGAGTTTCATGCATCTCTAAGGTCTAGTTGCCTGTATCTTTTTAAGTAGGAACACAGAAGGAAAACAGAACCACTCGTTGTCGGTTGCTAGTTTTTGATGCACCAAACAGGAGACATATTCTGTAAAACAGCTTACATTATCATATATTCTGCTTTATGTTGCCTTGACAAAGGAGAGAAATTACATCCATCATGTGAAGGACAGGGTTAGACAGAATGACGTGCGTCTGAGGTAAAACCTGCTCTCATCATGCGCTAACCATCAATGTCATATTAATCTTCATGAGAAAAACAGGAGGTCATGTGCAGAAAATACTGCTTTTATAAACGATTTTTTTTGTGCTACTTACTGCAGTGCAAGAAAACATAAATATTAGTTCAAACAGATTACAAGCTGAACTGATAAATTTCAGAAATTGAGCAATGGGTAGTTGCTTGTGGTTCTGTCTTTACTTGGATTGGACTTCTCAGATGGTGGAGTGTTGCTCTGGACATACAAACACTGAAGCACATCTATTCTGTTCCAGCAGTCTGCCATGGGGGATGAAATGCTGAAGTCTGACCAGAATCTATTTCACGACTAATTAAGGATGCAGTGACATGAACATTTGGGTTGATTTCGATATCCAATTAGTTTTCTTGTGTTTTCCTAAATTCTACTGATTTGTTTATTAATGTCTGCGACTGGCTGGTGGTGGTAACAGTTTAGTGCAGACTCTGAGATAGAGGCGTTATAGAACACATTAAAACTCACATACTCTGTAGAACAAGCGTATGTGAGATGTTAATTCACACAGCACAGTATTCAGGAAATAAATCCAACTTTCCAGGACATGCCTCGAGTTAAATTGGCTTTAAATGGGAAGTATTATGTAAAATTGACGATTTAGAGCTTTACATCTTATTATGACGTTATTCCCTCATCAAAAACACACTGGAGTGTTGCTTTGATTTTTTCATGCGTGATTGAGAAATAATTTTATCTCCCATGGCAACCATTCAGCTGTGCAAAGCGCCTGGGTGGACCCAGCACCACCTTCGAAGACGAAGCTTCTCAGAGCTGCAGTCTTCACGTTGAGCTTCCACCCCACAGAGCACCCCATCCACACAACTGCCCCCACTCAGCTCCTTCAAACTAGCCAGCAGCAATTAGCAAACACCTGCTGAGCTCATTATAGGAGCTACTCAGTGCAACGCTGGTAAAAACTTTGTTTCAGGGTTAATAGAGGAGGGCTGCTGTAAAGACTTCTTGGAGGCAGAGTTTCAGAGGGAGCAAGAGTTTTTTTTAAAGAGACAGAGTCCCAATTTCAAGGCGTTAAATTACGAAGTCAAATTTCCTGTGAATCATATTAGATATACAGAGGATTTTCATAACAACTGAAGGCAACATAGTTACTTGACATAATACTGCCCCTTTAACATAATTCAGTGAGTGTTCAGTGACAGACGGTGCATAATAGTTAAGTAGATGGAAAATGGTGCAAGGTTTTCACAATTTCTGGTGAATATAATCTGAAACATTCCATGACTATGTGTCTACCCGCCACTCCCAACTCAGTACTCAGGGGGCTTGAATATTAAACAAGGTGGGCAGAGTCAACACTCACTGTAATTACAGCTGAATGTCATTTGAGGTATATCTCTACCAGCTTCGCCTATCTAGAGGCTGAAACGGTTGCCTGTGTTGTTCTGTCATAGTAAATCCTCACACTGAAGTTTACATTTATTACGTGACAAAGGCGTTGTCAATACTTTTAAAAGCCACTGTGTCCGTGCACATCCTGCACTGTGCAGAAACATACTATCCAGAACAACAGTATCATAAACACTATCTGCAGATCTCGTCAGCGCACAGGTAAAGTGTCTCACCTGGTCAAATGCTGGAAAGATGTAGTCGGCAAACTGGATCTCAGCAATAGCTGTGGCACCGGCAGCAGCTGCACCAATGCCAAATCCCACAATCCCCTGCTCACAAAGAGGAGTGTTGAAGACTCTGTCCTTACCTGGGAGCAGAACCAGGAGAGAAAACAAAAAAAAAAGTCATTGATGGGGACAAATCAGTAAGGAAGAGGAGCTAATATTTTGTAGAACGCATCCTTTCTAAAGCTGTGTTGAGAATGAGTTCAGTCTAGACTGCTGAATGAGTATATAGATGCATGTATTCATGTGGAACGACCACAATTAGGCACATGTGGAACAAATAGTAACCCAAGTCAGACATAATTGATTTATACTGATTAGCTTTTACAATCCACCTCCTTTGCCATTATATTATGTGGTCCTAAAAAAGAAAAGCATCAACGAAGAAGCACACTGATGAGGCTCCCTTAACTGCATTCAACCAATCCAGCAATATACTCATGCAACCCCCATGGAGGAAAAACAGAAAGAGAGAAAAAAAAAACATATTTCCACTCTCCACCCTATAATCTGAAAAAGAACCACAAGAGTGGGGAAACTAAATTTGGGTTGCTAGTGTTATTTTTGTCATCTTTGTGTATTTGCCAGGCCTTTTTTCTGTTGTGCTGGGAAGCGAGCTGCTGAGCAGAGAAATTCTGCCCTTAGGTGCCCTCTGAGCTCATAAAAGTCAGCGAGCAGCCGCAGCGCCACAAATCCTTCAGAGGAATGAGCTGTAAATCAAAAGTTATCAAAAAAAACTTAGAGCCTCGTGTCGGACCCAAACAAGCGGCTTCGTGTGAAAGTTCAAGCAACTTACACGTTTTTGTTTTTTTTTTTTAAGGTTTATTTTGGGAGAAGGGTCGGCTAAACACATTAGCGAAACTGAAGTTATTGAATTAGCCTTAACCACGACATGGTGAATTCATGCTGAACTGTCCAAACAACAGAGGACTCTGTGGACATGTTGTTATTGTTGTTCTCAGGGAGACGGTACTCAGAGGTGGCCCCGGCGAGCGGCGAGCGGCCAGCTGCTGCGGAGCTGGATCACGAGGCCAGCGCGCCGCTCTTGTGAAAAGCCATTCATATCGCGCGCGCCCTGTATTAACCTCTGCTCTGTGTAATCGCTGCAGGTGGTCGAGGTGTGTGCGCATCATCCCTTTCTGTGGCGAGAGGGATAAAAACAGCTTTGCGCTCGTCACTGTACACAAGGTTGAGATGGAAAATAATGATCCCTCTCCGAAAGGTCAGCACTTCTGACGTCAATAAAAACAAAAGGCAGGCCGGCTACATTTGGCAGGATGCGAGACTTCTGGCTTTTAAAGCCATTCATGAAATAAAAGGAAAATGGGTTTAAAGCAGGAAAACCATAGTAGTGACTTTTTTCCCCCTCCGCGCCGCCTCCCCCCAAATAACCACTTCGGTGGCACCATTTCCTGACTCAGTCAGCTGTTTTTGTTTTGTTTTTTTTTTAAAGTCCTGAATTCAACCCAGGCCGGTTTGATTGTCTTTGTCGTGTAATGTGGAAATATTTATTTAGATTACAGAACCACAGGCGACCACACTAACCAGATTTTCAAACAATAATGGCATCTATTTAAAAATAAGGAAAACTACATCAATAGAAATGTTTGCAACTGAGGTTCCGGACTGAGACACTCGGGCCCAGTGGGTTTCCGTCTATGTCTTTAAGATGTTTTCAAAGGAAAAAACATCGACTAATCAAAGAGTCCTTACATCTGCTGGTGGAGACGAGGTTAAAAACAGGCTAAGACATGATGCCACAAACCCTGCCACTTAAACATCATTAATAAATTAACAAAACCATGAATCTGATGGATTTTTTTTTCTCTAAAATGTCCAAGCAATACAGATTTGCTGATTAGTGACGTGATTCTTCATCAAAATTATGGCGCATCTTCCATTTAAATGTCGCAAATCATTTAAATGCCAGAGTTAAATAATGCTCTGGTATCATTGCATTTTTTCTTTTCATTCTAATGCATAATTGTGAGTTTATTATAAAACATTGGGTCTAAGTGACTGCACACTCCCTCCTGCAGGTGGCAGTATTTCCTTCTTCTACTACACTGTTGCCTCAGCCTAACTTGAAGTCAACTTGTAGTCTGTCAAACAATTGCAAAATCCTGGAGGGAACTACTGTTCAATAGAAGGTGCCTAGAAATCGATTATAAAAACAATAATCGAAAAACAAAAGAATAAAACTACTAACTCGCGATGCACTGATTTGAAAATTTGGGCCAATATTGATGTCTGATATTAATATTGCTTTACAGCCAATATTTACCAAAATTATGTACATCTCGCCACCTTTTTACTGACTACTGTGAACAACACCACTGACATCAATTCTGCTTCAGGTTAACACCTCACAATCCTGCCCTGCATCACTATCACTGGCTGTGTTTCCATTACAAATGTATGCAAAACTTTGTCAATATTCTGCTAAAGGTGAAAAAAAAAGTTCACAACTGCAGTATTTCCATTAAATAAGAATTGCAATTAAAATCACATGTGAATAAGCTTGTTCACATTAACATGCCTTGCCATCATCCTCCATCTACTTCCTGTCGACTTCTTCTACATGGTTTGTGCGAGTGGCAACATCCGGTTGTTGATCATGTGACTTGGGTAATGTGATAGAAGTTGTTTCTATTGCAGTTTTGAGAAAAAAAAAAACACATTTCACAACCAATAGACCACCTGATCCTAGTTCCAGAACATTTTATCAAAAGTCTGTTTTTTTTATTATAACCATATAATAAATGTCGGTCATTTATTATAGCAATAAATGATGTATGAAGCATCCCTAACAATGACATAATCACACTATTTACGTTATATTCAAATTATGCTTCATTTCATTTAACAGGTTTTTTGTTTGTTTTTTTCAATGTGTATTTACGATAGGAAACTTATGAGACTTACTTGTTACTACGCGACATTTGTTTTAAGTAAATGAGAATCAGAACTTAACGTGGATACTGCTGACTGTTTTGTTTATGGTTATTGGAGTTTACCATAAAGAAATCATTTAACACAATGACAAGTTTGCAAAAAACTAAATATTATTAAAGAAAATGGAAATTCTGTTGCAGGTTAATTGCAGCCCGTTATAATTAAAGATATATTTTAAAATTGTGACTATGTCTAAATATTAATACATTCTGACTGATTGTGTTTGGGATTATTACTCCTGCTCTTTGAGCTCTGTGGCCATCATTGGTTGGATTTCATCATTTCTATTGAGCCAGTCTTATTTGTTGGTTTGACTCTCTCAGCCTAAAACACAGACTAAAAAGCATTGCAACGATGTGCAGCAAAATTATAGGGATAAGTCTTATAGAGCTGCCCCAGCTGTACAGAACCAGAATCACAAGAAAGGCCAAAGATATCCCTGCTGACCCAAACCACCCTCGACTGTAATTACAGGTTGCCGCCATCTGCTCGCAAATCCGTGGTAATTAAGTGCAATACAAAAACGTACAAATGCTCATTTGCCCCTGTTAGTGCCAGATTCATTAATACTTTGCAATGATAGCCATGAATAGTAACTGCTAGTAAACTAAGTTTGTATCCAGCTTGCGTGAATGTTTGGGTTAGTTTTGAATTTCTGTCGAGTGCATTTGCTGTTTTTCTTTGCCGTTATTCTCTGCAGGTTTCTCTTGATCTTTGATAAATGCTGCATTTGCATTTCAAAACGTGTGAATGAAGTAATTTGACGCTTTTTTTGTAGCACAATTGCTACTTCTAACGTTGACGCAACCTTTGTGAAAACAGCTTAGTTTGATTCACACAGCAGCATTTATTTCCATCCGGCTTCCACTGTATTCAGCGTTTTACATGGACTGACTGGAAGCCGAAAAGGCTGACACTTTAAACACATTTTCATCAGTTAATCAATAGGTTTATTCACTCAACAAAACACACCGAGATGTACAAAAACATTGTCTTGTAACAATTCATCTACATGAGTGAAAAGGAGCAGGAAGAAGAAAAACCTCATAAAAACCTGCCCCTTTCTCAATAATTACAAAATAAATCATCATCATATTATCACTATTGTATCAAAAAACATTACAATAAAGTTTCAAGTTCATCCCTAATTTTTAGTCACTAGAATGCCTAAATAAGGCATCTCCAGGTAGATCATATTGAGGCTATTTGTAAGCCTAAAACACAAGGCGACTTGTTCTGCTGCATCAGTTTATTGTAACGAGTGTGAAAGGCTCCCCTGCTGCAACCCACACGTGCAGAACGTGCAGATGGATCCTTCTGGTCCCTCAGGTGCACACTGATAATCGGACTAGCATATGAAGCGAGGGGTTAAGATTTCTGTTCTGTGCTCTGCTGCCATCTAGTGGTACAGATATACGACACAGACAGCAGGCTCAGCGTCTTACCGTATTTGTCTCTCAGGCCAACTGTGCATCGGAATACTCCTCCAAAGGCAACGTCTTCTCCGAAGATGACTGCAGAGACACAACATGCAACAGTCAGGAGGTTCGATATTTCAAAGTATGTTTGTGCATAAGCAAAAGAGAATGTCGATTAAATAGAAAAGTTCATGTCTCAACAGGAAATCCTCAAAAAGCAGTCTGAAAACCTACTACATCAACAGATCTAGTAATATTTTCAAATTTTCAGATGTGTGAGAGCTTTATTTATATTAGAATTAATCAAGTATTTAAACACTTCTTGAACTAAAATCTCTTGATTTTCAGATAATTTTACACATTTTAAAAAACATTTAAAATGTGTAAAATTCTGAAATTTTGTTATATATTTTAAAGGTATATTAAAAATGTTTGTATCTACACCAACAAATTGTGATAGATTTTTCTTGCAGGATGAAGCATTTCTTTTTTTCAGTTAAATCTCTGAGAAAGTCCAATGCCATCGATGGTAAACAAATAAACAAATAAACTCCTTCCAGATGATTCAACGCCCACACAAACCAACCTGCTGGCAACAATGAGCATTATGACTCTGATTCCTCAGGAGTGAGAAAACTCCTGGATGTTGCAAAGACATCCATGCTGTACCTAAACTTCTCAACTTGAATTTCTACATTTAGAGAACTGATTATTAAGCAGCATTTTCCCTACAACTGAGGCCATTTTGATTAGAGACGCATCGATCCGATATTAATATTTGTATCAGTCCCGATATTAGAAAAATATTAAGTATTGGGGCAGAGCTATGAAGTCTTATTCCATGCTTTGTACACTGAACGATGTCATACTTTATTATTTATTTTATATTATATTTAGAATTCCTTATTACACTTTTTGAACCACATAAAAAGGTTTGCAGCAGTTTTTGTCAGTTCCAGTTCATTATTTTACATTTGCATTTATACTCCTAATTGCACAGACTGAACAAATTGAAGTTATGCTGTTTATACGCATTTGATTAAGCTTGTGAAACTATTGGTGTATTTAAGTGTGCCGTACTAGTGCAGAGTTAGCTCCTACATTAGTAATTCAGTACATTTATGTCTGTTTTAAATAAAGAAACTTTTCAAGTCAATTCAGCACTGCTCTTCTGTATCGGATGGGTATCGACTGACAGTAAACCTCAGATATCTGTATCGGTATCAGTAGTGAAAAAAGTTGATCGGTGCATCCAGGGTTTTAATGCAAAGAGATAAAGTATGAAAAAACCTATTCTTTGGACATAACCATAGCAAATACAGTTAAAACAAAACCTGTCAAAACTGTCGTGCATAAAAAAACATAATAAAGCTACATACTAAGAAGTAAAACATGTCTGATCTCTGCATAGTAATCTTATGGCAGCGTGAACTCTAAAGTCGGACAATTTCCAAAACAGAAACATTTGTTTACTAAAAAACGGCTTCAAAACTACTTTGACGTGAACGTTTTGTGTAGATGTGAGCCACTCGTTTGATTAGCATCTTCTACAAAAGGAAGATTTCAACAGGTAAACTGCGAGTCTCCTTACCTGCTGTCGGGTCACTAGCAAGCGTGTTGTCCAAGGCACTTGTAATGGACTGGAACAAGTTCATCTTCTGTGTGTCACCTAACCATAGGAAGCGAAATTAAACACGCAGTTAGTGTTCAAAACAGCCACATGGTAATCAACTCCAACCAACATTCTTCAATACAGAAACAGTAGGAATTTGACTACATTAAATATAAATAGACATGAAACATGACAGGAATTCGGTCTTGTTTGTTGTTTGTTTTAGCCATTAAGTTGCAAACTATAAAGTAGTTGTAAGACATTAATTTACAGTAATGCTTCCGCAAGTCTGCAAGCAGTTTATGAAGATGTCCCTCACTGATAGCAGAAATATACTTTTATTTTGAAACTGGGATGTTCTGATGTAGGCAAAACAAGTCTGATTAATTTCCAGGTTTTAGTTGTGCTGGAATTCATTAAACACCTGCTTACATTTTCCTCAGTTAAATTGTCTACATATTGAAGCTTTCATAAGAAACCAATTATTTTCTGACTCATTACAAACACTGAACGAGGCTAATGCTAACCAGTTAGCCCAGAAACTCACCGTATTCCGTCGTAGGGGGGTCGGGCTGGAAGGTGAAGTGAGCGGCATGTCTTTGCGCTTTTAAACGAGAACTGCAACCTGCCGATAGTTTCAATAAAGAGTTCTGCCTCCCAGTGCCAACACCAGAGATAGCAAGTGTTGAGTGGGCACCTCGGATAAATAGCCTTGCAGCAGCCGCCATCGCTGTTATTATCAGATAACAGGAAGGGCAAGATGAATCGAAGTACGAAGATCGTCTAATGCAAAGAAGGCGCCTTCACTTTGTGTGGTGAATCAGGAGTTATGTTATCAACTCACTAAAGATATTAGTAAGCAAACAGTCAGCTTATGAAGAAGAAAAAAAAGTTTTATTTTTTTTAAAATCTAGTACACCAATTCCATCAGAAAGAAACTTAATGCGGAATTCTGGAAAACACTGCAGAGTGAGAACTCTCTTTCTCTCACGAGGCTGCTCGTGATTGGTCTAAAAAGGAGGCGGTGTCAGCGTTCAGATTTTGCAAGAAAACCACAAACTGGGGCTCCGTAGGACAGAGATAAAGAATCCATGAGAAAAAAAAAGCCGTGATTTATGACCATAAATATACTGCTCAAAAAAATAAAGGGAATATTTCACTTTAATTGTGTGTGTGGCTCCAAATCCTCCATTGGTTAATAAATTTGATTTCCATTGATGATTTTTGTGTGATTTTGTCAGCACATTCAACTTTGTACAGAACAAAGTATTCCAGTGATTCTTGAGAATAGGGACAAAACAGGTCCTATGGATAAAGCATGAAATTTGAATAAAATATACACAAAATATATTTTTTTCAAATATCTAACTAAACTAACCTGGGTCATGTGAGCACAACAATGTATATTTTTCTTTTTTTTGCTGAATATTTTTTTATTTTAAACATTGTAGTCGGTGGATGATGCCTGTAAAAGCCCTTGTCCAGGAGCAGAACTCAACACATTCTTATAGTTTAAAACAATTAAAGAAATACTAAAATTATATATTATGACAATTAAGTATAAGTAGTCATATAAATAATTATAAAAGTATCGATAAATTGAATTAAAAATAATTTTTAGATATTTTCCAACTCCGTTGAAATTTGTCCTTAGTTTTTGTCAACACCGTCAGAAATGAAAAGAATGTAAAAAAATCAGGCATTATTGGGGGGCACCAGAACTTCTGAGGACCCCATGACGTTGTCTTTTCTCTTCCTTTGCTAGGAGGGCTAGTTAGCTCCGGTTAGCTTAAGTTATTCTTTAGTTTTTTCTTCTGTTTTATTCCTAAGTTGTTTGTCACAACCATGATGTGTCAACTCCATAACTGACAATTTACAAAACTTTGATGAAATTTTGCGAAATAAAAGCTTAATTTTGGTATAATGTAAAGATTTCATGGACCTGACGAGCTACAATATGGCCTCCTTCAGAATAACATCATATAAATTGAGGTAGTTTGGCATTTCGTCAACTCCGTCAGATGTCAACTCCGTCAGAGTTTTTCTGACTCTTTCAGTGAAATTGTTGTCAAATCTCACTTAATTGTGCAACTAATTCATTTTAATGTATTTTACATGAATTGCATTACTTCACATGTACCAAGTTTTTCATTTTACTCACTAGTTTGTCACCACCTTCAGTTCTGTGTCAACTCCGTCATGCACTGTCAACTCCATCAGATGGACTTTTTCTTGTTTTTTGTTTTAAATAATATTTATTTTATTTCTTGAGAAGCATTTGTCTGTAAATTGAGTAAAAATATCACTAATGGGGTATTTTAAAAATCATTTTAGATTTATTTTTGTCAGATGGTGATGACAAAGTTTTGGGTCAGGTCGATTAAAAATGTAATTTTTTTAAAAAAAATTCGCAACTGGGAGCCTGTACCTTAGCATCTTCATATTTTCTAAACATTGTCATATTTGCATACATAAGGTTGAGAAATAATAAAAAAAAATATGGGAAAATTAAAACCCATTTTGTCCCTATTCTCAAGAATCACTGATTCAATGAGAATATTTCATTCATTCAGATCTAGGATGTGTTATTTGAGTGTTCCCTTTATTTTTTTGAGCAGTGTATATTATATTTAGTTCTCAGTTCAAAAATACTTTAACTTTTTTTTCTGTCAAACTTTATTAGACATTGGGATTTTCCTTTTAATAAAATGGTTCAGAAATTGTCTTTGTATTTGCTAGACCAATGGCAAATACAAAGACAGTATACACAGGACTGGCAGGACAGCTGCCAGTCCTGTGGCGTAGTTCCACATCACCATTATGCATTTCAGTACTTTGTGGTTATGAAAACTTAAGTGTTAAGAAAACTTTTTCCTGGCATTATTTATGTAATATATACAAATAATGAAGGTCTTATTTGCTATAAAACAAAGATTACCACTTTTAGTCAGTTTAATTTTCATCTGCATCCAGTTGTAAATACCCTTCACTCCCTATTTACACTGCATTCTCTCATATGTGAGGTTAGTCCCATTTGTAATTCAGAAGGTTATTTAACGTGTTTTATGAATCTGCTTTCAGCCGTTGCAAAAAAAAAACAAACAAGCAACTCATTGGAACAAAGTGTGTTTATTTTTCTAAGCTGTATAAGATTACAATTAGTTCTGCTAAAATGAAAAGAAAAATACATGTATGCTAGTTTAGACTTGCAGTAAGACACAGTGGCCACAAAGGGGTCTGAATAAATCAGTTGACATAAACAGGAAATAAATGAAGATAGGAGGAAAAGCTTCATGATTGTTAGGACGATGACTTTGCGCATTCTGTGACATCCAGCTTCCTGCCGCTGCTGCACATCTTAGCCAAATTCTGTAAGAAACAATAAAGTTAGCATTTAATGTCAGGCGGGATCTAGAAGATGTTACACACACACACACACACACACAATAAAAGTCCTACATTAGCTGCTCGAATGATACTGTTGGGAGACTGCAGGGCTGCCAGGTCAGTTAGGATCCTCTTCAGGTCATTGTCTGAAGGACGCTCTGACGGAACAAAAAGAATCACAGTTTGGCCTCAAAAGTTGATCACTGAGCACCCGGAGGGCTTGTATGGATCTTGCGTACCTGGTTCAGGAGAGGATTGTGGTTTCAGCTGGAGGTACTGATGCTCCAGCAGCTCTGCAATGGAGATTCTCTCTCTCGGGTTTCGCACCAAGCACCTCTGATGAAACGAGAGAAAACATGGCATCATAAACTTAACCTGCTAGCTTAGGACTTAATGAGAACAGAAGTGGCAGAGAGAGAAAAACAATTCCCTTTTATTTGGGAATAATAAAGGGAATTATTATCTAGTGCCTCCTCCATTTAAAGTAAGAAACAATAAGACACACGTGGAGATATTTTCATTTAAGGTTTTGTGAAAATGTGATAAATTCCCATAAATGACCATCTTAGTTTAATGAAAAATTAGAGACGCACCAATCCAATATGTGTATCGGTCCTAATATGAAAGCAATTTTTGGATCAGATATCAGTGACAATGTGCCCAAACCAAAGGGCAGATCTATCCAATCTAATTCTATGCTTTGTGCTCTGAGCGACAAGCTTTGTTATTCATTTTAAAGCACTTTCTAGTTTCTGACCTCTATATGTATATAAAGTTTACTTGCCTACCTAATAACTCATAAATCATGAATGCCACCAATCCCAACCTCAGTCAGATGTTTTCTCAGCAGCTTAACGTGATTTCAAGCTTTGCAATTATTCAAACAGGTAAACTAAATTTATTTGCATATAAAAAAAATTTAAAAAATTCAAAAAAAAAAAAAAGCCTCACTTTCAAAACATCCAGCAAATCCTTCTCTGCGATGCCAGGAAACTCAATCTTATGAGACGGATCGATGATGGCCTGCAGCTTGGCGATCTGGTTTGTGATGCTCTGGAACGGAGTCTTCCCATAGGTCATGCAGTAGAGGATGCATCCCAAGGACCAAACGTCTCCTTTAGGGCTGATCTGTACAACACCATTATTATTATTCTTTATACGAGTCTTATTTCACAGGTTAAATCATCCAGGTTTAGATGAATACCTTGGATCGCGCCTTTCCCGGCTGAGATGACGTATCCTTAATGGCCTCAGGAGGCATGTAGTTCAGCGTCCCAACCTGTGGAATTAAAACACACATTAAAAAAAAAAACAAAACAAAAACAAACAAAAAAAAAAAACTATATAAACCATAAATAATCAGACAACTTAATTAAAACCGAACCTAAAATAAATACGACCTACCTGGGAATCTTTCATGATGCTCGTTACGTCGGGTTGGATTCTGTTGGCGATGCCGAAGTCGATCAGCTTCAGTGACGCGTTGACTATGACAAAATTTGCCGGCTTCAAGTCGCTGTGGATGATACCTGCAGAGAGTGAACATAAAAACGTCACAATTTCACATTTTTAAGCGAAGGACGCAGAAAATATGACAGAAGCAGCTGGAGACGACGAGAACCGTGTTTGTGGATGGTATGGACGGCCTCCAGCATGTTCTTCCAGTAGAACTTCCTCTCAAGCGGGTTGACGGTTTTACGGTTTCGCAACCAGGTGTTCAGATCCAAGTTGCCGCATTCCATCAGCATGTAGATGTAGCTGTTGGTTATTTCACTGCAAAACAATAAAAACATTAAAATAAACATGTGGAACCATCAAAATCTCTGCCAAACAAGCTAAAGGTGGTTGGATCTGACCACACACTCCACTACGATTCATCATCGACACACTGATTCTAGACGAGTTATACACTCACTAGTCGTACAGCTTTATGATTTGGTCGCTGTACTGCTGCAAGTGGTTCAGATGCTCAATTTCATTTTTGTAACTTTCTATCGTTTGAGCGTCGGCCTCCTCCAGGTTCACATATTTCACTGCAAACAGCTGCTTTTTGTGATCGAGGACCTGATAGACCTGCAAAAAAACCCCCAAAAAAACAAGCAAGAGTGAGGAGTGCACCAATCGCAGTTTTCTGGCCTATCAATCTTTAAAACAGGTTCCACAATGTAAATGTGAGGCTTTTTAAGTCCATCGTCAACGAAAATTAAGACATGTATCGCAACACATACACAAAAGGAAAATTATTAGACATTGCATTTTTTCCCCCCATCTTTTCTCCCAATTTGTCACCAAAGCTGAATCTGTGGCTCTCTGTTCTCTTCTGCTTCCATGTTCTATTCCTTTTCTCAGCTGTATTTTCCTTTATAGAAACAACTTTCATGATATGTCAAACAGCTGCTAGATCATTGTGCTTAAAATCCATTAAATGTCCAGCTTCAGAGTTCATGTCTCACAAAATGCTGCTATCAGGTCAGAACTAACACTATTAGCTGTTGGTTTTCAGGGGAGCTTCAGCCACTCAGCAAATCAAAACTAACATTCCTGAGGTATGTTTAGTGGTTCACTGCATAGTGCCAGAATGAAGATAGCATTGTATGGGTTGGCAGCAGAAGTGAGCCACTGATGATAAATTAGCAAAACAAGTTAGCTAGCTAGCAAAGGTATATTGGCAGCGAGCTAATATTTCGAGTCACAGGATGCAACAAAGATATCTGCACGCAACTCAGATTTTTGTTTGTCTGAAAAATCTTAGGAGGGGGGAAAGAAAAAAAAAAACTACATAGAAAATAAGATATCCATGACTAAATTTAAAAAAAAGTTACAATTGACGCATTTATGGTCAAATTCATCGGTTTCACGAGCCAATTATCCGTCGGCTGATTTATCGGCGCACCCCGAGTCAGAGCAGAACAACTTTAGTTTGAAGCGGTTCATGTTTTTTGTTGCCATCCGTGATGCTTTACCTTGCTGGAGCCGCCTCGTCCAATCATCTTGAGGATGAAGAACTGCTTCCCCTTTATTGTGATGGATTCGTTTGAAATAGAACTGAAGGAGACCTTCAATGAAAAACAAATAAGTTCCAATTGGATTCCTGCTTTATTTCCAAGGGATTTCGGTAAACAACAAATCCAGTGAACAGGTTGAAAAATCTGTAACCGGCGGTAACCGTGCTGCACCTGTGGAGTGTGGAAACCAGCTGTGTGGCTCAGAGGTGTGCAGGCCTGCTGCACGGCTCCGTCTCTGTGAGGCGCTGCTGCAGAGGACGATGCCTCGGGGCCTCGTTTTACGACGGGAGTGATGAAGCTGAGGAGAAACAACTTGTGAAAATCATCCATTCGAGGGCGGGAAAACACAAGCAGACCAACTCCTTTAAAAGTTTATGAGGCTGAGACGATCCAGATCCTGGATGTGAGCGAATTAAGCACCTACCTGCTGGGATGTGGGTTCCTGTAGCCGTTAGGCGTCTGGTAGGCGGCTTGTGGGTTCAGTTTGGACGGTAGCTGGATGGAGGGAGTGGGGTAAGACTCCACCAGACGGGGAATGGGTCTGGGGTCGGGAGGCGTGGTCCGTTTATCCTGAGGAATAAATTAAGTGAAGCATAAAATGACTTAATAGTAGAGATGCATCGATCCGATATCGATATCTGTATCGGCCCCGATATTGAAAACAATTCTAGATCAGGTATTTGTGACAATATGACGGATCAATAAGAGCATATCTATTGAGTCCAATTCTATGCTTTGTGTTATATTATTTATTTTACATTGGCTGTTTTACTCCTAATTGCACTGACTGAACAAATTTAAGTTGTCTTGTTTTTTACATGTTTGACCAAGTCTGTGAAACTATTGGTGTATTTAAATGTGCTGTACTGGTGCAGAGTTATCAACTAAATTCGTAATTCTGAACATTTATGTCCGTAAAAAAAAAAAAAAAAAAACCTCAAGACAAGTGCATTGGCATTGGAAGTAAAAGAAAGTGAATCGGTGCATCTGGAGAGGGAAAATGCAACAAAACAAAATCATATAAAAAAATAGCTAATACCTCTGGAGAAACTTGCCGGGTGAGCAGACTGGGAATCTTCCACTCTGTGTCCGTCTCTTTGCTGGCAGGTTTAGGCCGTTCCACCGACTGGCTCACAGGGATCCGAGCCGGAAGCTGCAGTTTCTGCTTCCCCCCAGAGGGGGACCCGCTTCCTGCTACATGGACATTTACAGATTCAGGAGACAGAAAAAGCAGCAGCAGCAGCCCTCCGCTTCAGACTGATCCTTACCTGTGGGCGGGTCGTCCTCCATGGGGGGAACAAGCTGTTTCTCTCCCGATTTCAGGTTCCGCATGGCCGTCTCCAGAAGCTCTGCCGGTTTAGCATTTAATGCCAGAGCTTTGTGCAGAATTGAAGTTGCTTTAACCAGGTTACCTAAAAAAAAAAAAAAAAAAAAAGTTAAAAAATCCACAAAGTTACCTTGGTAACCTGGTCAAACATGAAGAGAACGAAGAATTCATTTCACAACATGAACTCTCGAGATTCTAAACGTTTTTAGGTGCTTTGACACTTCCTGTTATTTTAATACAGCCACAAATAATAATGCAAGATCACCTTGAGAAACCTCAAACTGGGCATGTGCAATGTGGACAAATGCAAAGCCTTTGCAGTTGGATCTCGCAACTATGAAGTGATCCTGAGCCTCATCTGGATCTTCAATTCTACAGAGCGGAAAACAAATGGTGATGTTAAGCAGACAGCTGTTAACAGGTAGCGAAAGAAACAGACCAGAATCCCCTGTTGAAGAGAACAAATGATAAAGAAATGACAGGAAGAGAGAAATGGAAAGAAACAAATACAACAAAAAGAAGAAAAAAAAGACAAAGCAAAAAAGTAGTAACAAAAAAGAAAAAAAAAATCAAAACAGAATCCAGAGGAAAAAACTAAACAAAGACAGAAGAAGCAAAATAAAAAAGGCAGAAAACAAAGGTCCAAAAAAAAGAAACCAAGAAAGATAAAAACAAAGCAAAAAAGGGAAAGCAGCAACAGAAATAAAGAATCAGAGAAAAACCAAACAGAGGAAAGAAACAAAAAGACAAAAAAGGCAGAAAACTGATAAAAAAAAAAGAAAAACAAGACAGTTTGTGTTCTTTAACATCCAAGAACAATCAATTCCTTTATCTAAATTTATCAAATGACTCCAACTGAGTCAAAAATATAGAATCAAGGTAACCACAGGTCATTTCATCTACCATACAGCCTTAATAAAACACTGTGGCTTTAACCAGCAACACTGTGAAAAGGTTGTGTATGCAGTGCATTTTAGATCATCTCCATTTGATGGATTCAGAAGCACAACTTTAAATCGAGAACTCTGCAGTTCATATAGAAAAGAGATTGTGCACAACAGTCAGAATCAATGGAAATCTGATTGGTGTATCTTTGATATTTAGAGAGCCAATGAAAATTTGACAATTTAAACATTCACAGGATCCCCCAGAATGTCTTGAGTAAGACTCACCCCTTCAGTTCTGCGTATCTGACCAGTATTCTGGCGTAGCTGGTGTTTTTGCTGTACTGTCTGATCGGCAGCCTGCTGAAGACTTTGGAGTAGCAGTCTTTGAGCTTGTTGAGCAGGCTGATGTCTGTGTGAGGGTTTCCTCTTTTCTCCAGGCTCATCAGGTACGCCCAACACGACTCGGGAGAGTTGGAATTGACAACTTGTTCGAAATTAAAAGTCACATCTGCAGAGGAAATGATAACGATAATGAGAAGGAAAAAGACAACAAACAGAACTTTAATCTCCACTGATCGCTCCGTTCAGCACGCTGCAGGTCAGAACGTGACTCAGCAGGTTTTACCTTCCATTTTGGACGATCCTTTGGCACCGTTTGTTTGGAGGAGCGTTGCAGTCGAGTCTGTTTGGTCCTCCCACTGGCCGTGATCTGGACTGAGAACTGATGGCTTCTAAAGCGTTGAATTGGATATTGAGGGGGGTGGGGGGGTGGAATAAATAAAAATAAAAAAAATCACCTCGCACCGAAGCACAAAAGAGCGTTGCCAGCAAGTTTCTATGTTCTCACCTGATCCCTGACAACGTCTCGGCCTTCAACGCTTTTCCTCGAGGAGGACGCTCCAAATCCTGAGGTCCCGTTTGAACCAGATGTTTGTCTGAGAGCAAACAAACAAAACAAAATAAAAACAGATAAAATACACAATTAGTTTGCATTTGAATTAAGTTTGGGGCATCAGAGTGAAGCGGGGAGAATACAAACCTGGACAAACCCCTAGTAACAGACATACTGCTTGATTTGGGGACTTTCTTGTGGATGTCATCATCTTTTTCTGGAATTGAAAATGGCACTACAGGTACTCTCCCTGGCTATTAAAAGAGAAAAAAAACCCTGAAAATTCCAAGAACTGTTTAGTTATTTGTTTTATCCCACAGGCTGAAGCCCACCAAGCCAACTGCTCTTTTCCGATGGGATCCCGTCCTCCAGCCAGGAAACGGATCGTCCGAGTTTCCAGACGGTGGCTCCGTCCTGAAGAAAATAAATGAATAAATAAAGCGTTCCTCCTCAACAAAACTGCAAATTTAAGAATCTGCTTCATTCTTACCCCACACCAAAAATACTGGAGAGCTGCAAGTCGCCGGTTCCATCTGACATTCTGCCGGGCTTTGGGAATTCAGAGTCTTTTTGGACAGAATCCTGTACAGTTCTATTGGATAATGCTAAAAACACAAAGAAAACATGTAGATACCGTAAGATTAATCTAATTTAGTAAAATAAGAAATGAGGGACGCACCAGGGCTGGGAGATGACGCAAATTTTTTTTGGTTTTTGAAGATTAAATTTTTTGGGGGGGAAAAGAAATTTTAAAAAAATCAGGATTTTTTTCACCAGTTCACTTGTTGGGTTTCCATAGCGACGTTTTTCTAGTAAAATTGCAACTTTATTCTGCCAATATTACGACTATTGTTCTCGTAATTAAGTAAAAATTCTCATAGCCTGGCCCTTGTACTCAGCTCCCCAACTCACAGAAGGGAAATAAACGCCATTTTTGAAAATGTTTTGTCATCTAACATTTCTTTTTTTTTTTTTAAGAAAAAAAGCTGCACCCCCAGTATTAGTCAGTTGTAAAAGGCTGAGTATATAAAAAAAAAAAAACACAAGTGCTCACATGGAAAGTTCTCCTTGTCCTCCAGGCAGATCATCGTTCTCCCGGCCTGCATGCTCTGCAGCGCAGCCACCAGAGGTTCTTTTGGTTTGGCGTCCACCTCCAGAGCGTTCTGCAGTATCTGAATGGCTCTTTTGAAGTTTCCTGGCAACACAAAACACACACACACACTGTAAACACTTAACACACACTCACCCAGATGCCATCAGTAGCTAAAACAGTCCTGTACCTTGGGAGTGCTCAAACTGTGCATGCGCAACGTGGACAAATGCAAAGCTCTGGCTGTGAGCTGTCGCCACGTTGAAGTTGGCCTCTGCCTCATTGACGTCTTGAAGACTAGCAGAAGGAAAACGGTGAAAAAAAAAAGCAAGTTAATTCTATCCAGAATTTATTATTTAGACCTTCAGATACAGTGTCTAAACTTTTTATCAGCTTGTCAACAATCACAATGTTCAATGTACTTATTTGGAAAGATCAACATTAAGTAGTGCATGATTGTGAAGTGAAAGAAAATATTCCCATTAGTGGTTGTAAAGTAAAAGATGAAAAACTCAAAGAAATGATGATGCTTTTTCCAAATTGCTTTAAGTACGACATCTACTCACGCTTTCAGCTCCGCAAATCGGACCAACATCCTGGCATAGCTTTCGTTATGACAGTGCTTCCCCAGTGGCATATTGGAAAACACTCTGGTATAAAAATCTATGAGTCTGGTGAGGTGGTTCTGGTCCAGCAGGAGATCCCTTTTCTTCTCCAGGTCTGTCAGGTAGGAGAGGCAAGATTCGGGCGAGTTTGAGTCGATGACCTGGTTGATGTTGTCTGTGTCATCTGAAAGGACAGGAGGGGGATTTACAACGTCAAAAAGACTGTAAACAAAGGAAGGATGAACCGGCTTGTTCGTTAAGCAGCAGCAGCACATTCGTTACCTTCATTGAAATATTTTTTTATGTTGCTGAACCTTTGATAAAGCCTGGCGAGCTGCTGCTTTCTGTCTGTGTGTTCCTCTTCTTCCATCTGAAAGTGAGAAGCCGACAAGGACATCCTGAACAAAAGCTTTTTCAGTCAAATCAAACGAAATCAAACTGTGACAAAATTAGAATTTTGTGTAACAGAAATTTGCCCTCTTCAAGACTTTACTGCTGTGACAAAAACTTTTGCTACGCCTGTTTGAAAAATAAACACCTAAGCAACTAAGTAATTTGGCTGACCAACGTCAGGAACAACAGCAACGCTAAACAACAAAGAAATTCACAATTTTCTCCCAAACTCCTGATATGAACAAATGCCGAGAAACATTGAAATACTCGTTACAGAATTATTCTAAACATATTTCGTTCTTTAAAAATACCGACTTTCGTGTTGACGGCATATGCCGGACTATGTTTGCTAACAAACAGCAATGTTGTTAGCGGTGAATAGCTTAGCATTGCTTACCCTGCATGCATCGAGTAATCTCAAATTAAGAAATGCAGAAGCATTTTCTATAATTTACAATATTACGCAGCTAGCTGAAAAATAACATCACCTTGTTTATGTTTCCCTAAATATTGCAGTCACTAACACTCACCTTTTCACAAGATGTGATGCACAGCGAAACGAAAAACACCCCAACTGACAATTTTCAAATATGCCACTTCCGTTTAAGATGGGTACCGATTGGCTCATTCCTAAATGACGTACTCGCTTGCGGATGATACGTACAAATACGTGGATATTAAATATTTGCTAAGTGTTTTCACCGCATTAATAACTATGGTTAAGATGACTTAGGATATTATTTTGTTTTTTAAGAGCAAGTGGTAATATTTTTCCTTTTTCGGGTGCTCCCTTTCGAAACATCAAACGTTGTCATCAAGTATGGCAAGCCATTTTAGTATTAAAAAAAAGAAAACAGTTAAAAACTGAAATTAGTATCAACCAACATGTTTTTGGTAGTAGGAATTATATCACAAGATGTACAATATTACAACTAACCAATAAAAAAGACGATTTATATATTTAATTATTCCTGAAAGTTAAAGTGGAACAACTTGACTGGACCTGACTCATTTGCGAAAATCAATTCTTAAAAAAGCATTTGAGGAACAAAACAATCTTTTTAGGATATTTATCTATAATTTGTGTAAAGGAGTCTGCAACCTTTACAATAGAAATCTTGGCTCTCAGTCCAGCTAAAGAAGACCCATTTAGAGTCGCAAATATTATAATTTGTATAATAATGGTGGGTGAAATAAAAAAAAAAATAAAGACTGATATTTTGGCTTACTACGTCGCATATAATCGTAAATCAATTATATGTAGACGTATCAGTCTCGTTCTCGTTTTCCCAACAGCACCTAAACGCAACATGGATTCAGCTCCTCCCACTTCCAATATGGCAGCCATGGGAAGGAGACAAGCGACGCCACGAATTTAGGAGTTTTTTCACGATAAATGAGTGGTATGGGAAGCTGTCACGTATATGTCTATGTTGTGACAACAATATTATTTCTCAGTGCCAATGTCTCGTTTGAGAATAACTTTTAAAGGTTTCAAAAATACAATGTTTCTCAGTGGGCTAAGCTAGCAAGCAACGGTTAGGAAATAAATGAACTTGTGTCTTCCGAGTCACAAGAAGAAATCATTCACCCCGCATACGTCCTTCTAGGTGAGTATACATTTGCATAGAAAGACGTGCAGACCATAACCCGAGGACAAACGGCATTTGCATTAAGATCGCTAAAAGACTGTGTTTAACTCATCATATGCCTAATACTCAGAAACATGAACGCAGATGAACTGCATCATAGTGTCACAGATTCTCTCGTCATGTCTGTTGATGAAGTTGTGGTTTGGTTCTCATTCCTGCCAGTCATGTTGGTTTCAACGTTTTTTTATCGGAACTGTTCGATTTCATTATTACTCAATATTGCTTTCTTTTCTTTTTTCCTCCAGCTCAAATTCATCATGGCCATCACTCAGTTCCGTATGTTCAAGATTTGCACATGTTTAGCTAGTTTGCTGTCCTTTTTTAAAAGGTTGATATGCAGGTAAGCACCAGTAGTTCTCCATACTGTGATTTAAAAAGGCTTTTTACCTGTTATTGTTGCTCTAGGGATCATTATTTATTTATTTATTACAAATTATTTAAAAAAATATTCATATTGGTTCCAATTCTTTGTAAAATAACTCAATCTCTGTTCAAATTTCATTTTCTTGTCTTGCCCCTGTTTCTCAATTGTATTGATATCTCTGCTTCTACTGCATCGTCACAAGGTTCATCTACCTTAAACCAGAAGTTTACACACACCAAATAAAGAGACACATTTGCCTTTTTTCCCCTCACTATCTGAAGCTAAATCAGACCTAACATTTCTTGTTTGAGGTCAGTCAGAACCACCAAAATTACTTTTATTTGCTAACAGGAGAAAAAAAAAGTTAAAGATCTATTAATGTCTTCTAAATCAGAAGTTTACATACATTCCCTCAGTATTTGCTGTTATTAACTTTGAACTGTTTGACTTGGGTGAAACGTTTTGGGTTTTGCACAGTAGTTTAATGGTATACAGGCCCATCACTTCAGAGTAATCAATGCTCACAAATATTAATGTAGGACATTTTATTGATGCGCTGCCAGACTCTCAGAGCGACCGATTCTGAGTTACTGCTTTAAAAATAATTGGCTTACTGTGATCTTGGATAATAAATCTCTGTATTCACTTAATTCAAATATCCCCATTTAATTTCTATATGCCTTTTCTATGACTTTTCATCAACATCTAATGATCTATCCATAAACATCACATGCTACGTTTAAAGCCTTTTACTTTTTACATATCGTGGATAAATCCAGGACTCTCTGTAAACGTGGCTTACTTGTCGTACCAGTTTAAGTTCAGCAGTGTTGGGAAGAGTTGGTCGGGTTACAGTGAAGTCCAAGCGTGGAATAGATCCGATTTCACTGTGGAAGTTAGGAAAACAAAACCTGTTTTAGCATTTAACACATTGGAGCAAAAGAAGAGAAAGAAACAAACATCTGAAGGAGGTTTAAAGTCCAAACGCCTCTAGATGAAACTTGTCATTCAGTTTAACTTCTCAACCAGCAGTAGAAACCAGAAATATTTGTTCTGTGCAGCAGAAACGTGCTTTATAGTTTGTAGCTACTTTTAATCTGTGGATGTAGCTTCTTGCTTACTTTGATTCAGCCAGACATGTTTTTCTTCTAGCCTTTATACAACATAATCTCACTGACAACATATAATTACATTACAACCCAAACCCGGAAAAGAAAAAGTATAATACAAAGAAAGCTGCCTATTCTAACGCTTGAGGAGCTGCAGAGACAAAGGCTTGTTGTGCCACTTTACTTCTAGAGACTGCAGAAGACATCAACCTTACACATAAAACTAGAACTACAAGTTCAAAGCTTTGTCCCATGTGAGAATGGCCCAGTCAAAGTCCAGGCTTCAATATGCCAAAGTTGAAAACACTTTGTCACAGATCCTCACCGTTCAATTTGACCGGACTTGAGTTTGTTTCTAAAAAACATAAAATAAATAAAAGTAGAACTTAAACAAGTTGTGTTTGGTGGAATCTTGTTTGTGCATTACAGTAAACTGATTATGTTTAGTCTTGTCTGCTTTGTGGTTTCATAAAATTGATTTGAATAATTTGATTGTGACACAGGAGCGGAAGGGGCCGCAAGCTCAGCGGTGATCAGATAACTCTCCCAACGACAGTCGACTTTTCCTCTTCTTTACCAAAACAGGCGAGTAGCTGCATCACTCACGTTCCCTAAAAGTATAAGGCTGGAATTCAGAATTTGGGTAACAAAGAAAAAAAGATTTAATGAACTCAAAAAAGCATTTCCCTTTGTGGTCTGAACAGCCAGAAATCGAAGAGTGGAGCTCCTGGGATGAAGAAGCTCCGACGAGCATTAAGATAGAAGGTGGAAATGGAAACGTGTCCCCTCCGCCCAACGATGCTGACGAAGAGCCGGATTATTTCAAAGACATGGCTCCCACCATCAGGAAGACGCAGAAGGTACAGAGCAGCTTCAGAGCAGCTTCAGAGCAGACAAACTTTTTTTTTTTTTTTTTTTTTTTTCATTCAAACGAAGAGTTGAAAAATAGACGTGGCTGAAACTTTGTATCATTGAAGAAAAATGCAGACGGCTTTAACCTTGATCATTTGTCTGACTGCTCCGCCCTTTTTTCTCTGGTCCAGATTGTGCTGAAAAAGCGCGAGCCGTTGAACTACCTGGTTCCTGACGGGTCAGCAGGATTCTCCAGCAGGCTGGCAGCCTCCCAGGACATGATGAGCTTCAGTCCGCCCTCTGTGAGAAACGCCTCGGCTTCCTTCAAGACGTTCTGTAGACTCTTTAATTTTCACTTGTTCAGGTTTTTGTTTGATGTGTTGCTAAACAGTAAAAATAAAATTGAAATCCTGTGTTCAGCCTGGGCTATATAGCTTAAAAATAAAAAAAGTCACTTTTTTTTCATACCATTTCTGATTTTATTAAAAAATAAATAAAATAGTGGCTTTTATTTCAGTCATCCCTTCTGAGTTGTACTTCGGCGTATTAAAGCCTGGGTGCGAGAATAATTTAACTAAAAGAATATAGTTATAACATCAGCAGAATAAATACTAGAGCATTTTAAAATTACAAAAAAACATTCATTTTAATTCATTTCATTTTGTTTTTGAGTTCTCATAAAATGATTACTTCATTCTCCTATTATTAGGAAAATGATAATATTAAGACTTTATTCTTTTACTCTTTTGATTGTATTCTTGTAACATTATAGCTTTATTCTCGTTAAAAATAAAAAAATCTTAGCCTGACCCTTATGTTTCCTTGTGGAGTTGAGCTGAATTCTAAAGTCCAAATAAGCAGATAGAAACCAGACTTGTCAAACAAGATGGCGGCTTTGTGAGTGATGATATCACTCTGAACCATGGAGTGCATTGGTGAAATAAAAAGAAAAACAATTTTTTTTTCTCCAAAACCTCAATCTTTGGAAACAAAAAATGTGATTTAATCAATAAAATTAATTTATAATCCAATATTATATTCGCATTCTCAATGTCCATGTAATGGAGAAAACATAAGTGATTTGAGAGACAGAAGAAAAACTGTAAACTCTCCTTAGTGATGGCGCAGACTTGCTACAAAACTATTTTAATCAAACACTAAGAGTTTAAACCAAAGTTCCCCAGTGGCCAAAATAATATGCTTTGGCTCTTTAAAAAAAAGGAAAAGCTTCACACTGACTTTGAATCCGTTTGTTTTCTCAGGCTGAACTGGGTGAAATGGAAAACTGGCAAGAGGACACAAACGCCTGGGAGGACGAGTCCGACGCTGCCTGGGAGGCAGAGGAAGTGCTCAGGTAAAAGTTCTGCTAGACTCCCTGCCGCTGCCGTCCGCTTTAACAATTTGAGTTGTTTCAATTACACGGAAGCTGAGGAAAAACATAAAATGGAGCACGAGTTTGTTATATCCTAGATATTCTATATATTTACACATTTAAATAGTTAATACCATCTGAATGGTTCAAGGAACAAGACGGTTCTCATTTTGCTTCTGTCTCTTTCCACCAGGCAACAAAAGATGGCTGAGAGGGAGAAGCGCTTCATGGAGCAGCAGAAGAAGAAAATGGAGAAAGAGGCTCAGAGAATGCTGAAGAAGGACCAAAAGATCGCAGTCAAGCTCTCGTAACGTTTTGGAAATGCTCCGTTTCGAGCCGACGGGGGCGCCGGGGTTCTGGCACAGACTTCAAATCTATCATTAAAACAGTCTTTAAAGTTCCTTCCACGTGGATTATCATCAGTCACTACTTTATCTGTTTACAAACTGTCCTCCTCCACCCGTTTCTACCAGCAGCCATTTCAGTTTGGGACGCGGCTGCACTGTAAAAACCCATCGGTCCCCAGAGCAGATTACACACCGAAGAATTAAAATACAAAATAATTAGATTGTGACTTAATCTGGTTGGTAGTACTTAATTTCTTGTTCTCTCCCAGAAGCATTTTGTAAATGAAACTTATCTGCAACTTTAAAAAAAGAAGCTCATAAAAATTTTATGGCCTCACAGGGAAAAAAGAAGAGTGTAATTTATAACTTACATCACTGTAAATCAGTGGCACTCTTTGCTTTGCTAATTATTGTTTTTTTTTAGTTTTATTTATGTCTTTCAGAGTCTGTACATTTATTTTATTTCCTAATGATCATGGCTTTATTTTTGTCACTCTGATCTGAAGCCATCACTACACTGGAAATCTGCATTCGAATGAAAACTGGAGCTTTTAAACTTGGTGTGGATGAAGATCGATGGAATGATCAAGTCAAACTATGAATGATGGCTGTGGGTTCCTATGGCAACCTCATGGATGCTGGTTTACCATTCATTCCAAGACATTTTGTCGAAGGTGATTATCCAGAGATCGGTAGACTTTTGTTTCTATTTTTATTTGTGTGTGTGTGTTGTTGGAGGAAATATTGCTTTGGATATGATTGATAAACATACTTTTTATATAATATGGATCACCAAGGCGATAGAATCAATTACTTCACCCACGAAGAGGATTTAAGTGCAGATTTAATGTGTTTCCGTAAGAAAGAATTCCTGATCATCGCCTAGAATATTATTTCTGTTATCATGAAAACCTAACCGGGTGAAGAATCTAATATATATATGCATGACGATGAAGTTAAGCGTTTTAAAACCTCCATAGAAGCAAGTCAAAGAAGGCTAATTTTTATTCGCAATGTTACAAAAGCTTTGCAAATGGCAGGATGTTCTGCTTTATTATTTATGAGGTGATTGAAAATGTGACTGTTTTTTAACCTTAACGAGTGAGTGACGGTGGGCAGTTTTAAGAACTAACATGGTGAAACTGGTGTTCATTGGTTGGAAAAGGTTTGCATAGTTAATTTGTTTCCCTATGGGGTTTCATCAAGAGATATAGCATCTAGATTTTTTTTTTTTAGTTTTGCACTTTTCTTTTCTCCCCCAGAAAAAAAATTATTTCCGTTTCTGTTCTTCTTTCACTCTTTTTCACTGTATGACTTCATGTTAAAAAATTTGGTGGTTGAGCATAAACAAAGTCTTGCTCTGAAAAAATGAGTTGACGAAAAGCCCTGTTCAGATCTGACAGGTAAATCTGGTGTACGAGATTCTTTTTTTTTTTTCCTTTTTTTTAATAAAAGCATTGATTTATATGTTTGCATTGTTTTTTGAGGAACATTTTCTAAACTATTAATTGGCCATCATCAAATGGTTTAAAATTTACTTTAGTGTGAAGGTTCATGCTTTTTATTAGGATCGCCACTGAAATAAAAAGAAACAAAAGTACACTCTAATAAGTCTGTCTCCAATAAAAAAAGGGTTGGGATGAGATTTAAATTGTTCAAAGACCGTATCTTATTGTTTTCCTTCTAAAGAAAAAAAAATCTGTCATCAACACATACAAAATGTACAGATTGTTTTATAAGCACCTGAAACCAGCACATTGCCAAAGTACAGCTTCACAAACAACTGAACTAGATTACATGAGCAAAACTTGAATATTGGTTTTGTAATGAGCCATTGCACACACATTTAAAGTGTGTGTAATGAAACACACACTTCAAATGTGTGTTTCATTACACAAACACACATTTTAAGTGTTTATCTGTGTGATAATGACTTACAGCTAATGATAATCCCAGATTAATTTTCTTAGGTAATCGGAATAGTTCTATTCACTAAATTAGAGTATCCATTAGTTAAATGACCTTTAAGCAGATGTAGCACACTTTTTATTAAGCCCATATTTCTGTATTTTAAATGTTTATTTTCATCAGTCAAATGTAATCAAATCTTAAAAGTAATGTTTTAGCCGTAAGTGGAAGACCATAAACAGAAATAAAGGCTTTGAAACTTTGGTTTGTGTAATTAACTGTTTTATTTTGTTAAGTCTGCCAAGGAAGTAATTAAACTTTTCAAATGTATGGATTAATATGCCCTGCGACTGGCTACCTGTCCAGGGTGAACCCCGCCTCTCGCCTGGAAGTTAGCTGGAGACAGGCACCAGCAACCCTCCCGACCTCACTAAGGGACAAGGGTGTAAAGAAAATGGATGGATGGATGGATGGATGGATGGATGGATGGATGGATTAATTTGCCTTAAATTTTTGAATTGCTACTGATATGTGGTGTGAATGTCATGTCATCAGAAATAGAAATATACTTACTGAAAGAAATGTATTCACTACTTATTTTACACCATCGACTTCAGTTATAGATTTTATTTACTTTTCTTTATTGTCATGTTTTTTGTTTATTTTTGTAGAAATATTAATTGACACACACTGGCAAAAGACATACTGTACAAGTAACTACTGAAAGGTAATAGTCATTCATGGATTAAAGGGTTAAATCCAGTCCCATCGTACACATGACGTGTTTCCGCCTTCTACCGGAAGTTTGCGGAGTTTCAGCTGCTGTGACCGCGCTCCACCGTCCTAGGGGATCCTTTGTGAAAGCTTACATGTCTTGGTGCTAAGCTGTTAATGAGATAGCCACTTTAGTTCGTGAGTCTCGGTGGTTGGGATTTTTAGGGCCACGTTGCTTCTGCTTTCTTTTCTTTTTTTCTTTTTTATAGCGCCGTTAAAGGTCGACGTATTTTCACTTTTTGATGCAGCCAGGCTGCCGGATCTCGCGAGAAGTTGAATCTCACCGTGAGTAAAGCTCGGTTAAGTTTAACCCAGTGTGTTTTCTTGATAGTAATGTTACTGTTGCTTCAGCTGGTGATTCGTTGTTTTCATTTTGGAGTCTTTAAGAGTTAACTAATGTGTGTTTGCCTTTGTTTCTCCTCCTAGAACAAACACAATGAATAAAGAAGCCAGACTGAAGGCATCAATAAACCAGAAGCTAACGGAGACAGGAGAAAGAGATCGGTGGGTAGGATTTAATACTGTAGGGGTATTATTAAATATGTTTCAACTAAAATGTCAATTTGAAGGCTTTTTTTTTCTGTATAAAATTCACCTGCTCTCCTCTCTGTTTGTCTGGCTGACAGACTGAAGGAGCTGCTGAGAGCTAAGCTCACAGAGTGTGGGTGGAAGGACCAAATGAAGGCTCAATGCAAAGGTAAAAACACTTTTCCAGAAACAATATGGCAGCTGGTACATGAGGGAAGATTAGATTTACTAAGAAGAGGTACTTTTATGTTTCTCAATTTTTTTTTTTGCTTACTTAGAGATGCAAAAAGGGTCAACAGAACTTGGATGACAATACTCAAACTCACCTTGAGTCAATTTTTCGCTTTGTTCATTAACATATGAGCAAAGCGACTCTTGTATCTACAGGGTTGTAGACACATCAGCACCGTTGAGTGATTTTAATGTCAACCACTCATTAAGTCTGCTGAAGTCATTGCAGACTTCTTTCAGTTCAGAGAGTGCAGTTTATTTGGTCTTGTTTTACAACGATTGTATACTGTAGCTCAGATATCCATGAACACTCAGCTGGTTCCCTTTCCCTTTAAATAAACCTCACTAAATGCATACAATGAAACCAAAATAAATAAATATAATATGACACTTCCTTAAACCAAACTGTGGTTTGTAGCCAGTTAGAAAACTTTTTTCCTTCCGTTTTGTTTTTAATTCTATGAATAATATAGAAAAAACTGTCCACACTAAAATCCTAAAAGCTAGCAAAATTGGATTCTAGAAACTGTTTGATTTTACAGTTCTTGTGTTGCTTTTCAAAATGATTTTTGTGCAATGTGACTGTTTTTAAGAGTGCAAATATATTTGATGTTTAAGTTCTGGAAATCCCAGCACTGTCACTTTTATTAAAGTCATTATCAGAGCTCATAGATTCTGTTGACACAGTTTCTGTCATTGTGTCAACAGAAAATCTTTTTAACACAATAAATCCATCAAATGTCACTGGAAAACGTAAAAACTTAAAACTGCTGTCATAACAGCTCATGCAGGCTTGAATATTTTTTGAACAGCCAACACTGCATCTTTATACTTTTCTGGAACTTGAACTACCCAAAATTTGGAATATTTCCAGTTATCAGACTTGAAACAGGCAGAAAGGGAAAAGGAAACCGTTGGATTAAAGTCCTATATTTGAGCTAAAGTCTGTACATGCAGAATTTACTTTAAAGGGGTAATTCAAGCCTAAATGTTGTTTTGTAGACCTGTTGGCATAAATGAGAGCAATTCACAGATTGTCACCCAAATCCACGTTACTTAAAGCTCAGCAGAATCATTTGGTCAGATAAGGATAGAGCCTGTAAGTGAAGTTAAAGCAGAGATGGGAAAAATATAGACTTTATTTTTAATGTTTTAGTTTGGGTTTATGTTGAATATGGCCGACAGTGAAGAGGGCAGAGATGGAAATAAAGGTCATGCAGCTTAATGGCAGACAGTAAGAAGAGGGTAAAACGAGGTCAGAGATGATGAGGATGAAGGTGAATAGGTTGAGGAGAGGATCGGAGAACTCTGCATCTCCAGCCCGCTCAGTTGAACAGACTCAACAAATGTTGCACTGAATTCTGCAGGAGTCAAAGCTTGACTCCAGGGGGCGCCGTTACTTAAATGTTATTTTGCTCTCAGAGCACCACAGCCAAATGAAACTCTCCTGAAATACAGATGGTCACTTATTCTGTTCAGTTCAGCAGAATATTTAACAAAATGGAGAGTTAACATTTGGAGATGATTTCCAACCAATGGGTCAGAGTTTGGTTTGAGGCTAAAAGCCTTTAAGTTGTAGTGCAGTGACAGTTTCTGGTAAGAACTATCAGAATATCTGTCTGTACTACACGCCAGTCTGTGGTGCTTTGAGAGCAAGTTGTGGACGTAAGCCACAGCGCCCTCTGCAGGGACCCATAAAATAAAATCAACCGAGAGGCTTTCACAGGTTTTAGTACCACTTTATATTAAGACAATTAATATAAGACAAGACATTAGTTAACCTAAGCAATTACTTGACAGTCTTAATACTCTCAATAAACCTACTTGGACATTTGCACTGTAAGGTAGTGGTTGATATCTTTGTAACCTCCTTTGGAGGTTAACATTTTGGGATTTAGTGTTTTTATTTTGTTTGTTTGTTTTGATCTGTCAATAAAGTTAGCTTGAAACTTGATCCTTAAGTTTAATCTCTTCTGATACGTCAGTCTAACCGTGTTATATTCCTCATGCAGACGTCATCAAACAAAAAGGTCTGGAGCATGTGACGGTGGAGGACCTTGTTGTAGAGGTCACCCCTAAAGGAAGAGGTAACTCGAATAACAAATCGACACTACAGTCTCAGAAAACAGTGACTACACAATTTGTCATCATAAATAAGATGATTAAAAAAATAACCTTTGATCCCAATGCACAAGCACCATTCAGAACAGAAACATACCAGAAAGAAAACGTGTGTGTATGTACAATAATGTTGTAGGGCTTCATAAAAGAGTTTGCGATATTTACCAGTGAAAAAGTAAATGTTGCAGGAAAGCGACTCATCAATGTGTCTTTATTGCAGCCTTGGTGCCAGACAGCGTTAAGAAGGAGCTCCTACAGAGAATTCGAGCCTTTTTGACACAGCACGCCTCATAGTCAACATTTGCCAATATTATTCTCATAAAGATGTTAGCTTTTGTGTTGTTGTTTTTTTTTTTTAAGGATTTAATGGAATTCTGAAATATTTTTTAGAATTGCTTATAAATTCGTATCTGCTCTGATAAATGTGTTTGTATTGATCAACTGATTCATGTTTTATACCAATCAGATGTCGTGTCTCCTTGTGTATGAAATGTGCTGCTTGAATAAAGGGGTCAATTTATTAAACATGCATTTTTTCCCCCCATAAATGTATAAAAAACAAAGCACAATACAGAAATTAATTTCAGGGAAGAAATTGATCAGTGTTCATCATCCATTAGTCTCTTAAGGAAACTACTCTGCTACATTTAATTAGGGTCTCTGCTGTAGTTCTGTAGATTTAGGGATGGAACTAAAATAGAAATGTTTTCAGATGTACATTAAATAGCTAAAGATTAGGGCAGGCCAGCTTGCTGGATAATCGTAGACAGTGACACTCTGCTTGTTAAATCAGGTTGTAGTACTTTTGACAGTGTGAGCAGGTGCCAAATTCGTGCTGGAAAATAAAATCGGCATCTCCATAACAGTTGTCAGCAAGGGGAAGCATCAGACTTTCACAACGCTCTGGCTGTCAGCCGTAGTGACTTTGGAGAAGAGAAACCACAGCAGTACAAATCATCTCTGATTCTCTGTATGAGTTTGAAACTCCAAACAGGACCTCAAGCAACTTGGATTCTGGAATCGTCTCCACTCTTCGGGTAGAACCCTGTGGTGTCCAAACAGTCTGCCATGCGGGCCAAAATTGAAAAGTTGAACATACTGGCTTGGCCATAAATATTATAGATTTTGAAATGAAAAGCAAAAACCGATTTGGGTTGTGATTTATTTAGTCGGTTTTACATGCTCAACATTAAATTAAACATGAAATACTTCAGTGAAAGAAGCAAAATATTCAGATTTTAGTTGGAAATGTTCTGTAGATGATGTTAAATATGAAATATAAAAGGGTCTCACACTCTTACTTTGAAAGAAAGCCATAAAACTTTGACATACCGCCTAAGGCCCCCAACAGTTGCGGGCGGTTTTACAAAGTATTGACTGCATTTCACAATAAGAGGCAGTATTATGTATTTTCCAGTCATATACTGCCATTTTATAGAACAGTCAAGTAACTATTTTACCATCAGTTCTTATAAAAATGCTGTGTATATAAAATATGACTTAAAAGTAATTTGACTTTGTAATTTATTGAATTGAAATTGGGCCACTGTCCCTTTAAAATCTCCTGCTGTTTCTGAAACTCCGCCTCCAGAAAGTCTTCCCAACATTGCTCTGTTAACACGGTCACAACATTTTTACCATCATTGTACTGAGAAGTGGCTTCTATAATGAGCTCAGCTGATGAGTGGTTCCACCAGGTGCTAATTGTCTGCTGGCTAGTCTGAAGGAGCCGAGTGAGGCAGAAGCTTGGAAACTGAGTCTTCAATGCGGAGCTAGGTGCACCCAGACGTTTCGCATAGCTAAATGGTTGCCACGGGAGATTACAGGATTTTTCAAACGTGCATGAAAGAATCAAGACAACTCTCCAGGTATGTTTTTGATGAGGGCAATAACATTATAACATGTTGTAAAGCACAAAAAAGTTGATGTTATCTAATACTACCCTTTTAAAAACGTCTGTCTGGGTCTGTCATATAAATCCCCATCAAAATACAATGAAGTCTGTGACTAACTTTCATGGGGCGTCAATACTTTTTTGTAAGGCGCTGTAGTTGCACAGGCATGACCTAATTGTAAGTCAATTTCATTTAATCGCAAACCCAAGGAAAAAAAAAAAGTGTACCTCTTGGCATAATTTTTCACATTAGCGAGTAGAGGCTGTGCGTCGGTCACCCACACAAAGCTCAGGGAGTGTTTTCATAGCTGAAGGACCTGCTGTGACATCAGCCTAGGTGACAACATGCTGATGTACAGTTCTGTAGCGGAGGCCAAGTGTAACATTCCCCTCCATCCCCTGCACACGCGTTCCTTTAATGGCCTACATCAATTCCCATGTTATCAGCCGATCTCCCCCGGGCGCCCCTTATAAAGCGGGCTCTGCACTCTGAACTACGGCGCATACCAACACCGGATAGAGTTACGGGTGACGCAATATATTGTTATAGAGATTTGTATTTACGTTCTCACTCTGTGTTCTCAGCTTTTCTCAATCATCCGGGACCCGCTCGGCTCAGCTGTGGAGCTGTACAATAACCAGATTACTCTCCACATCATAAAAAAGTCAGGCAAGTTAAAAAAAAAAAAAAAGGTAAAACAAACGAAAGGAAAATATTTGAGGTAAGATGTAGTGGCACATCTTGCAGGAAGCAAGAAGAGGTTTCAGAGAAGCAGGAGCTGACATTTAGGAACAAAATGTCACAGAGTACTCAGGTAAATTTGTGTTTTAGCAAAAAGGTTGTTTTCTGTCCGTTCCATTTCAGAGTCTCAAGACAGTGAAATTTGATTTGCGATATATTTTAAGGCGAGCCGTCTTCTTTTCTTAAATCTAAGATAGTTCTCACCTTTACCCCAAACCTATTCAGTGTCTAAACCCAACCACACCACAATGTAAGAAAAAAAAGTAGCATTTAAGGTAAAATACCCACAGAAGTAGTTGCTAGAATGTTACTGCAGTAAATATGGCCGAAGTGCACGAGACAAACGGTATAAGGTTTTGGCAACCGTTACTTAACAGTACTGAACCGTTAACCGTTTATGGAAAATTACCTTAAAAATTACATATGTACTCTAAACAATTTTACATCAAGTTGCTGTAAAAACAACAGTGTATATTATGAACCTGATTACAGTAAACTAAAAACAACAGCTACACCATAAGGCAGATGTAATTCTGCCGTATGGTGTAAAACTGTAGAGTGGCTCTCAAAATTGCACACAGCCCTGTTCAAATTTAAGGTTTTGGTTTCGTTACCTGGCAATAAATATTGCGTTCTCTCGCAATAAATGATCAAATAATCCCTGGTCTATTTGGCATACAGTTAAAATAAACCATTTATGGTGTGCAGTAGCTATTACAGCAGTGACATATATGCTTAATTGGCTTATTTTGGTTTTATTTGATGCATTTCGTGACTTTTGTTAGCAGGTAAAGGTTCAATTTCACCTGTGAAATGGAACACAGGTAAAATACAGTATATAGTGATAAGTAAATTTTTATAGAGGTATAACTTTCTTTCAGAGGAAAACGACATAAAAACTAATACCTTGTCGAAGCACCTTTTGAATCAATTTCAATATTTACATTTCTTGAGTTTTTACACCTGTCATCAGTCCTAAAAAAACAAAATAACTTGAATTAAAGGCCTGCTTCCTCTGTAAGTTTTCATTGGCATTTGCTTTTCTGCATCCTGTAGCTAAAGTCGTAGTTTCCAGACAGTTTACAAAAGTTTATCAGTTGCGAGAACACAAGTTACCAATAATGTGGGAAAGTATGGAACAACGGGAATATCACATTTCTCCAGAATTGATGAAAAGATGAGAATGAAACTGGTCATGGAAGTTGCTGAAGAAGCTGAACTAATTTCTACCAATGTGACGACAATCTCCTGGATTCTCCATACATCTGGACTTCGGGAGAAGGGTGAAGACTGGCGAAAATCTGTCAAAGCCTTCAGGGAAGATGTGCTCTGTCATTGTATTGAAATCTGTAATTTGGAAAATTTTCATAGCTTTTCCAAGACTTACTAAAAAAAAGAAAACTTGTGTCTGCAGTGCACTTGATGACATTTAAAGGAAAAAAAAAAGGCCATGCTACAGATGTTTCCACGCGTGCTTGTCTGCATATAGGGAAGTGTGCACACATTG
Organism: Poecilia mexicana; assembly: GCF_051168715.1. Taxonomy (NCBI): domain Eukaryota; kingdom Metazoa; phylum Chordata; class Actinopteri; order Cyprinodontiformes; family Poeciliidae; genus Poecilia; species Poecilia mexicana. The sequence goes on along the minus strand of NW_028263385.1, from coordinate 27,162,687 downwards.
GTTCTCCCACCCTCGAAACTGCAGCGAGATAGCAGCTGTGTCAATAGGCGAAAGAGCCAAAATGTGCGGTCCTTGCGCGCCGAGTCCTAAAGCAGCTCTACGGTCGTGTCTCTAGTGAGACCGCCGGCATCCAAAGATCATAAACACCTCCTGTACTGTACAAATGCGGAGAAACGGCAGAGCCGGTTGGACACAGATGGTAGAAACGCGCTCATACTGTGAGGAAATTTTGGGAAATGATGAGGTTATCCTCTCATTGCCCCAAATAGAATAACAGTGCACCTGCTTGCAGGGTTAGACTTGTAGGACTGAAGCACTGAATCAACAGTTTTTAACATAAAGAAAAACAAGTAAAGATCATGTTCACAACAGCATATTTGCTGCACATAGAGTAACATGGATGCTAGAAATTATTTTGGATGAAATATGGACCAATCCGACTCGGAACCAACAGGACTGGATTAAAACATTTGATGAAAAATGACCTCACTGTAGTCATAAATGAACTTTCACTTCTCACAATCATTTTTGGACAGCAAAATTTATGATCAATACATAAAAAGGAATTTAAAGGCAGTTTTAAAAAGCAGTGGGGGAGAAAGACCTGAACTTTTGGAGGCATATCCTGAGGCATGAAGAAACCAAAAAAACCAAAACTGATTTGTTCTGACATAATGGCCAACATTAGGTTTCATTACTGATTAGGAATTTGCTGGTAATAACTAAAAAAAATACAAAGCTAAACAGCAGGTGATGTAAAACTTTGTTTTTCATACATGTTTTATGTAAATGAAAACTGGCTATTTTTAGTGTGCCCTTGAGAAAGTTTTGATCACATCCATTATAATGTTTCACCTCCGTCCAGCCAGAATAAAGTAAAAAAGAAAAAAAAAAGAGTATAAATGAAAACCCATTTAAGTTCTGAGTAGTTTTTTTTTATTGTTGCATCAGGTTTATTAATAAAAAGCTGATGAAAATTAATTGCTGACATCACCTTCAGTTCTCAAACACATGGCAGAAATGAACAAATACTTAACCAAGGAACCTAAAGGTTATGCTTTAAGACTGTAGCAGGAAGCTGGAGTAACCAGGGCGAAAGTGCAAACTTCCTGCAGAAGAAGTCCAGATTGAAAATAGAAAATCTGAATTTTAAAATTCATCTAAACAAAATTCTAGTAAAAACATTTCTGAGCTTGAAAAGTTGAAAATTTGCTAGAAAAATCTCAGAAATTTTGAGATTAATCTCAGAGATTTTCTAGAAGAAAGTGGGAAAATTCTGGGCTTCAAAAGTCAATATTTGACAGAAAAACAACTCAGAAATTTTGAGATTAATCTAAGAAAATTTGGACTTTCAACTTTGGAAACTCTTTCTACAATGACCCTAATATCCCGTCATACAACAGTGCTAACTTCTGGCTAATAAAAACTTAAGTAAACATAGATTGTAATGAGATTTGATAGTTATTTTAATTTTAGTTTTTTGTTGACAGCAAAACACTTCTGATTGGTGGCAGGTGACAACATGTGACATAACAATGATTAGCTTATTTGTGCTTTGGATTGTTAGGGGAAAAAAATTAAATCAATTTGCAGGAGAATTTACAAGTCTTCTTTGATAACCTCTGAATCAATAAGGTAATGCAAGACCAGGTTTCCACTGTAAGGCGAAGTAGGTCCTGTATTATTTCAATATGGCCACTTGCAAGACGCTTGTACACGTCCTACCCATTACTGCCTGGTTTCTTTCCTCTGAACACAGGTGAATACCATGCTCAATAAAGTTCTCTTAAATTCTCTCACTTGGATTTATGAGAGTTTTACCTCAGAGCTACAACCCCTTTGAAACCTGCATGCTAGCAGCCATTAGACATTTTTACATTGTCATTTAATGCAAAGGAGTGGGAAAAAAAAAAAAAATCCTGGAAACAGAAAGATTGAGCTGCAAGCATCCTACAGTGCGAAAAGTTTTTAGCACAGTTGCATTCTGTTGTGTCTCCTGGGAACAGTTTTCTACACCCTAATGAGGTGGAGGAGCAGCTTTCTCGCTGTTATTCCTGGCATCGACGTGCCAGTGTGCCACTCTCGCACCAACCCTCCCACCCTCGTTTTTTCCCCACTCGGTAGCCCAGTGCAAATAATAAATAAGGAGAAACACATCATCTCTGTGGTTTTTTTTCTTTGTTTTTTTTTAATCCATGACCTAAGAGCAAGTCTGACAAAGTTTACACAAAGCAATCTTAGATAATGATCAGCAAATGTGTATAAAGTTTCATAGAGCATGACTTCACATAATCGTTTAGATCAGGCAGACTGCCGTGCTGCTGCAGCAAAAAACGTTGCGCGCACGCACACACACGCACACATTTGTTTGCGTGACACTTAAAAGCAGCACTTCTGTTTAATACGTTGCTGAAACTTATTTGATATGTGTGATGTTGTGGTTGGGATTAGCTACTGGTCATAAATAGCGGAATTTTTACAGAAGCTTTAAGACATGCTCATAAATGTTTATTCTGAAAATATGTGTCAGATTTTCCATTCATTTACACACACAAGTGGCACACACACACAAAGACGTACACAGACACACACATCCCCGTACATGAACAAGCTACTAGTTTTGATCGGGGCTGTGTGGCTCACCTACCAGGGCGCCGTTCCAACAGAGGGCAGCACTAACTTTTGAAAAAAATTCCTAAATATGTTGGTTGCTGCCCAAAAGGTGTTTTGTTGCAGTGTATACCAATGTGTCCGTGGGTCCTTAAAATGTCTTGAATTCATGCGGCTAAAATTAAGGTCTTAAAATGTCTTAAATTCATTTAAAAAAATGTAAGTTGGCCTTAATCACAGGACTTAAATTTTGTCGTGGAAGGACTAGTTTATCTGATACAGGTAGCTTTTTTCCCATGGGACTTTTCTGTCAGCATTTGAGTCATTCACAAACAAAATATCTGCACTCAGTGGTTGCTGCTACCACTATTTAGCAGCAGTCGCTAACTTAGCTAGCTTCTTTGTGTCGATCATGTGTGAAGTGTAATTTTACAGCCTATTGGCTGGACGACGTTCATCTTCGCTAATGGCTCACTTCTGAAAGACGCTGCATTCATTCTGTGCTAAAAAGTTGGAAAGCTTGACAATAATATATGAAATCTGTGATTTTCTTTTGTACACTTTTGCTGTACAAAATTGGGCTTAAATTTCATTGTTAATTATCTTAAAAAGTCTTAAATTTGTGTTGGTTAAACCTGCAGACATCCTGTGTACATTGAAACATTTAACCCTACGTTGCCATAAAAAGTGAAGTTTGTATTTGATTTAAAGATTCCTACTTAGCACTAAATTAAAATGGTAATTTCACATATTTTAAGGAGTGTGATTATTTCCTGTTCAAAATCTAAAAATATTTGGACTGTTTAGAGCTGAACTTGACAAATCTGTCCTGAGACTTTTGAAAGCTTTATTGTAATTGTGAAGCCAAAAAGGCAGAAAAGGGGGCGGGGCTCATGCAGCATATCGTTCATGCAAGAACGCTACTGCACACACACACACACACACACACACAAAACGCAACGCAGCTTGGCTCAAATTGATGAAAGTTGTTTCCTGATTAGAAAGAATGAAAGAAACCTCCAGCTCTACCTACAGCACAGTCAGAGTGCAGAGGGAGAGCCGGGGGGTCTCTGCGCTACAACGCAGAGGCAAAAAAAAAAAAACGAAATACAATCCAGACATTGTTTACCCTGCTCCTGATGTAAAGGCCACTTACTGTCGTGTCCAATGCCTAACCCTTAATTTGCTGCTCCTGCCTTTGAAGTGTGTGCACATTTCTGTTTCCTGACACACTACCTTCTGCTCCGTCTGCCTCCACCCTGAGCCCCAGCAGTTGATATTGCAACTGGATAGGCCATGTTTCCATGTGGGGGCTCTTTTCAGGCCTGCCCTGATGATAAAAAACACAAGTTGAGGAAAAAGTGGGGTGTTGGTGGTGGGGGACGGATCAGCGCCGGGTGCACAGATCCTCGGAGAGGCCCCAGCCCCGGCCCAGACAACGCTGCAGGGGATTAGAGCACACCCTGGCAGCAGAATGGTTTCACTTAAGAATTTCAGTAATCACTTTTAGGAGTGTAATATATAGCTGACCTTCGGCAGCGCCACACGACCCCCCGCTCCCCGAGCCATTTGATCAAAGGAAGCGGCGGTGACTGCGCAAACAGGCGCTATCAGTGGACTCCAATGGATTTACAGCCTGCTTCTTCTCTCTTGTCTCCCCTGAGTCGTGTGCTGATACTCGCCGAAAACCAGTTTCATCTTACAGGACTCATTTTTCTCCCTCGCTGCCTCCCTCCCGTACTAATTTACGGGGGCCAGATCGTGACATTAAGGAACTTAAAGAAGGCGGAGGAGGACGAAGGAGAAAAGGCGGTGAGAGGGAAAGTGGAAAGATGGGGCTGGGGGAGGGGAGGTGGACGATGTCGGCTGAAGAGGCCTGTGGGAAGGGAGCGAAGGGCAGTAGAACCTCGCAAGGGAGGTGGATGGGGTGGGGGGTTCCTCACGCACCGCCCTGCCAAGCGGGCTGAGCATCGTCGTGGGAAAACCTTGGTTGGGGCTCCTTTCTTTGCTGGAGCAGCCAGACACCGTGGCCTGAGCGCCGCAGCAATAACGCAAGACAAGAGGCCAAAAGGCCGACCCAGTAGGGTTTATATGGGGCCTTAAATCACTGGAGGCTCTGACAAAGAAAGTAAGAAGAGACAATGTCAGTATCATAGCAACTTTTAATAACCTAGTTCCTTGGCCCGTGAACACAGGTGGGATGTTTAAGGGTCTTTCTGCTACGTTGCGTTCTTTTCGTAATTATTAATGCTATATTGGTGAGTGTGTAACATGACCTCCAGATGTAGCTCATACTTCCCAGGTATGACATTTTAATAGGGCTTTTTATGGCTATAAGTGACAGAGCTGCTCTATCAGTTGCAGCAACTGATAACAGAGCTGAGTGAAAGGACTACCAGAGTACAGTGTCAACATGTCGACCTTTATGCTTTAACAGGGAACAATATCTCAGCTGGTTCAGTCCACAGTGGCCTGGTAAAAACCAGCCCCTTGTTCTACGCTTTGCTTCGTACAGAGGGTCTGGACCCTCGGCGGTGGAGAAACGGTTGCTTCCTGGAGGCGTGGGCTGTGTGTTGAGATTTTAAATTTACCCAACTGCTCACCAGAAATTGCCTGCACAGTAAACAACCATCAATACTGAATTTTAATTTAATATTTAGCTAATTATTAAGATTAACAAATATTGTTTGTTAATTTAATATTTGGCTCTGAAGCCAATGGCTTCTTTCACTTACTCCGGTACTATTGCTAAAAGTACAGGCAGGTCTGATGTCTGATGTCAAATTGACGTCATCATTCACAACCTCTCCTTCTGTTCGCTGATTGGTCTGGTTAAAATTCCACTGGTGCCGGTGGAATTCACGTCAAAGGGAGAAAGCCCAGATGGAGCTGTGAGTAGAGCAGAATTGCATATGAAGGCAACGACCAGGCTAGTCCACAGAAACATGAGAATTTTTCCATTTCCATATTTACGTTTCATAAGAAGAAAAAGTCTTGTATTAAATCTAAAATGTTTTAATAGTTTGGATTTTTTTTTTTTTTTTTGGTCAAATAGGAAGATGAGACATTCAGTTTGTGAATTTAGCTAGCCCAAACTTTTAGCTTACTTACATTAGTACACTTTTTTAATCAGCAAGGCTAGTCCACAGAGACATGAGTCTGCAACATGAGAATTCTTCCATTTCCACACAAAAGGTATATTTTGTATATAATAATATTGTGTTACAATTTGAAAAAGTTTGTGAATTTTGCTAGCCTAAATTTTTTAGCTATTTTTCAATAATACACTTTTTTTCAACTCATCCAAAAAAAAAACCCTGAATAAATGACTATAGCATTTAAATACAACATTTAATAGCCTGTTGGCAAATGGAAACTACGATACCTTGAAGAACTGGGCGGGTCACGTGCAAGTGAACAGTACGTGGATGATGTCATGACACAATACGGAAAGCAACTAGCGACAATATTCATTTGCATAAATACCTAATAGGTTTACAGTGACAAGATTACGTCCGATTAAATCGCTCATCTTTAGTCGTTTTAAAATCTCTTGCTGTTTAAATACAATGAAACCCACCTATGTTCTGCATGAAAAACGCAATTTTAAATAGAAAGGCGACCATAAAACAGTTACATAAAACAAGCATCAGAATTTCCTTTCTTGGAATGTAGCAGGAAGTACCACCAGCAGCCACCTGAGGGAGACAAAGCACAGACGACAGGAGAGAGCTGGATATATAAAGAACATTGTGTATGAGGAGATGTGGGTCATTTAATCCTGGCATATTCCCAGCAGAAATACACACATGTGTAGACTTTTAAATGAACCCAATATTCCTAGCCCTTGAACTTGTTCACTTCTTTGTCACCATTACAAACAAAAAAGTTCAAATGTATGCTATTGGGATTTTGGTCAGCGCACTGAAAAGCAATTTTAAAGTCTTGCCACAGACTTTAAAATTGTAAGTCAAAGTAAGTTTGGCTTACTTTGATTGAGACCGTTCCATAGCTGATCATTGTCCTGGTTGATGATTACATCTCTGCCCCAGTCTTGAGACAGTTGCAGCCACTTTTTGAAAAATATTTGATCATTTGTAATTTCTATTCTTTTTTTTTTTTAGAAAAGAAATCTGATCTGGTCTGAAAAAATTATATATTATATTTTAGCCATATCGCCCTTCCCTAACTTCTATATGCACCAGTATCATTTAGAAATATCCCAAAGGAAATCTGTGTGGAAGACAGACTTTCACCTGGCTAAGAACAGATCCACTGTGATTTAGCCTGGGGCTTGGTTTTTTACTGTAAAAAAAAAAAAAGCAAAGAAAGAAAAAAGTCTGGGCCAGACTGAAAGTTGCATGGATGTCATCAAACGTGAACAGATCTGAATCCAGCCCGGTTGTTACGTAACACCTGCGTTCATCAAGCTGTGACAAAGAGGAAATGTTCCCACTTTCTCCCACTCAGCTGATAAGAGCCGCTGTTTAAGATCTGCTTCGCAAATCTTGAACGGACAGGCTTTTTTTTCCCCCCTGGTTTGACACTACTGTGAGCAAGATTGATAAGTGTGAAATCTGAGTGCTCGCCATGTCGTTACCATAATACCTCTGGCTGTGTTGATCCTAAGTAATGTTGAGTCAGTTACAGTAAGGAAATAAAAAGTTCTCATTTTGCTGAAAAAAAAAAAAAAAAAAAAGCTGGACTTGGAACGCAATAATGCAACCTCCTTATTAGTTTCCCATTCAGCGCCAGCTCCGCTCAACATATGGCTAACACTTGCTGTTAGCGGGGGAACTGGGAGAACTTTCTTGACCCTTATGATTATTGCTAATTTTGGTGGAAGAGAGCGCGGCTCGCTGGGTGGGCAAACGAGCTATCGGCCTTAAAAATGATTAACAGCGTGTCTATTTTGATTAGCATCAACCCATTAAAAGTCCTTTCCACCGGCGCTGTGTTTTACAATCATCATTCAGCGCCCGTCTCTTTCGCACACTTCCTGCGTTGGCCCTCACAAGCGTACGAAGGAGGGGGGCAAACGTGGAGGCCCAAAGCGGTGCGATCATGGTGGTTCGAAAGGCTGCGGGTGTTTGGATCAGCTGAGGCTCATGTGGCTGGCCTCGACTTGCTCCCTGCGACCCAGCAGGACTCACCAACCAGCTGCGCAGCACCCACCAAGCATTCCTGCTTTATTTCCTCCGAGCTCGCCCCCTCCCGTGTCAGACCTGGCCGGGGCAAAATGTGTACCAGCTGCACCACCGCCAGGAAAGGGGGAGCGCACTTTTATTTAACGGCCTCATTGAAACGCCGCCCATGTCACTTGCTCGGTGTGCAGGTGTTCCAGTCGTAAATGGGGGGCAATGCTTGCAGTTGGACAAAGGTTTATCTCACTTTTTGTGGGTTTTGTCAGGGGACCAAACGCTAATTCGGAGAAACATATCCTCGACTGGATGAAAAGGACATGTTGCAATCTTGAATTCTTAAGTCTGTTGCTACGGATCATATGTCGTTTTGCAAAAATATTCATTATCCTTTGAGATGTTCTCCCATGTGCTCCCTTGATGACCTCAAACTTTATTGAGATTTTATGTGATTGACCACTACAAAGTAGTTTAATATGAATTAGAAGGTAAAGGAACTGGGGGCTTCAAATGTTTTTGTAACTAAAAAAGTGTTCAAACCCCCCCATCCCACCCCATTGCTTTAGATCAACACTCATGAATATGTGTCGATATAAAGCATTCCTTTGGACTTCTGAAAATAAAAAAATCATCTTTTTCTTGTACTTCCCAATTATGCACTACCTTATGTTGGTTTATCACAAACTCCCAAGAGAACTTAAAGTGTGGAAGAATTCAAAGGCTATCAATACTTTTGCAAAGCATGTTACTTTCTTGACTCATTGAGACAACTGTAATGATATCCCTTTGTGGGTTTATTGACAAGATTTATTACTCTGTGAATGCTTTCTTATCATTTTAATTAGCTTCTTTTTTTTCTTAACTTGGAAGTCTGTAGGCCCATTTCCGTCAGATCTGTTTACAGCAAAACATACCCTTACTCTGAACTTACATTGTAACATAGCACCTGAAAATCACTGATAACATTTTAGCTCGAAGCGCTAACACTTGTGGAGTGGAGTGTTTCAAAAACAATTGAGCTATAAAAACCTGCAGCCTTCGTTGAGGTCTAAATACGGATTTGCTTTCTGTAACATTAATGTTTGCTGGAGTTTGATCTGCTGTTTTTCCTTGAAGTTGTAAATTGTACTGACACACAAGCTTGAACATGTCAGATTCAGTTTTGCCCCCCTCCTGTCTACAAACATGTCGGACTTAAAAAGTAAAGTTTGCACCACTTCAATTATTCCCCGAGCTGATTGAAGATCCAATGCTTTATTTTCACTTCATTGTCGTTACACTCTGGAGACACAAACATGCACAAACTGATATGTACTCCAGACTAAAAAGTTCTCTATTTTTTCTCTTTCTGACACACTCCATCATAGCGAGAAAGACACACCCTTCCCCGCAGACCACCGTCACAGCACTCCAAATCCAGCTGTCAAAACTCAGCAACTTCCAACACAATACTAAGATACCTTTGGGGGCAGGGGAACACCCCCCCCCCACCAAAGGCACAGTTTTGCATTTGCACCTCAAACATTTTAGTGTCATATTCCCTGCTTTTTGCCACCTGTGCCATCCACCTCTCCTAGCCTCGTATTCTCATCCGTCCGACGGCCACAGGCACGAACCGCCATCGTCTCACATCGACTCTCAAAACAGCTTCGGAAAGACCTCCCTCAACCTCACGCCCCATGCGAGTCCTCATGTCCAGGAGGAACAACAACACCAAAATCCTCCAAATCAGGTCATGTCAAATTAAAAGAGATATTTCAGGAGGCCACCCAAGCCTCAGAAGGGGTCCAGTGGAAAACTTGCTTGTGGGGTGGGGCATATTTGCATGTCAAAATACACTTGGATTACATTTAGGCAGAGAGACTTGAGAGTGTATTATGACTCTGGGCTTCTGCAACTTTGTTACCATGAAGTCAGGAGTGAACACAGGTGAGGAAAGTCCGCTGGTACGCGAAAACTGGCAGATCAAGACTTTTGACGTAATTGGAACGAGCAAGTGTTGCTCAGTCGGACTGACAGCAACAATATTGTTTCAGCATTTGGTTTGCAAATCCTTAAGGTGAACAAATTAAGCTCTGAAAGCTTGGTGTTTATCTGAACCGGCAATGCCACTTTTGGACACTGGAGCCTTGTGCATCCATGGAGCTGTTGCTACATGTGGATGGTCATGATTTTAACACATTTTGAATGCTTATTTAAATGGCATGTTGTGGAAAACGGTGATGTCATATTTCTATTTTTGTTTTTAGTCACAATAACAACATCCTGAAACAGGTTTTAATATCAGGGATGTCATAGGGGAATACAATATGAGGTTTCTGGGTGAGGAGTTATTTTATGACAGGAAAAAATGCCCTTTTTAAATCAACAATGAACAAATCCCACTTTTAGTTTGATTTACCAAGCTACACCCTGGACTAATTACCGTCTGAGCTAAAGAATCAAGAAAACATTTAAATAGTACCTGCCTGACAACATAAAGTAGGGCGAAAGATCTTAAAAAGCAACATATCACACACTGATCTAAGGAAATTCAAGAACAAATATATAAAAAAAAACTCATTAACATCTGTCAGGAACAAAAGAATCACAATGCAGTGTCAAAGGATTCGACAGCGTGTTTCATGTTTTCTCAAGTGGAGAAAACATCAAGCAGTGGGGGAACCTTCCCAGGAGTCTGCCATAAAACTAATACATCACGTCAGAAAAGAAACATCAACCATCTCTTTCTTTACACCCTTGTACCTCAGTGGGGTCGGGAGGGTTGCTGGTGCCTATCTCCAGCTAACGTTCCGGGCGAGAGGCGGGGTCACCCTGGACAGGTTGCCAGTCTGTCGCAGGCAACACAGAGACAAACAACCATGCACACACACTTTCACACCTAGGGCCAATTTGGAGAGGCCAATTAACCTCAGTGGCGCAAAAAGTGGGTATGCAGCGCATAGGGGCACAGCACCAGAGGGGGCGCCAAAACCCCGTCTGGAGGGGGCGGCGCCCGATTATGTTTTCCCATACACTTCAGCGCACCTTACGCTCCTTCACCTCACTCACCTGATGACGTAAATTTTGCACGAGTTTCACCCTCTCAACCCTCATCTCGATTTATGTTTTTGCATCCACCAGAATAATGTGCAATTGTGCCACTGATTAACCTGACATGTTTTTGGGCTGTGGGAGGAAACCAGAGTACCCGGAGAAAACAGGGAGAACATGCAAACTCCATGCAGAAAGACCGGGGCCGGGAATTGAACCCAGAACCTTCTTGCTGCAAGGCAACAGCTCTACCAACTGCGCCACTGTGCAGCCCAGAAACCAATTTGTCAAATATGGTGGTGGAGGTGTAATGGTCTGGGTCTGCTTTGTAGACTATCCTGAAAGAGAACGTCCGGCCATGAATCAAGCTCAACTACACCAACAAGGAAGGTCTTAATAATGCCAAAAAAATTTAATTAAGCTTTTGGAGTCACTTAGTTAAAGTTTTGACCTAAATCCAATAGCGATATTGAGGTGTGACTCTTCATTTTCAGTTCAAAGAAGTGTGGGAAAAACTTCCTCCACTGTTACTCATTGCTGGTTCTCGAAGAGGCGTGATGACAGTTACTGCTGCCGAGGGTGGCATAACCATTTATTAGGTTTAGGGGGCAAATATTTGTTTCCGCATTGGGCCGGGTTGGTTCGGATGACGCTTAACAGTGTGTATTTACTCAGGCTATCTTTCTATCATATTAAAACTGGGTCACCCTCTAAATTTTCTAGGGGGGTAAACACGTTTCCACATCGCTGTATCTCATCTTTCTCCCAGATTATGGGAGCTGATAAGGTCTGGACCTCGCTTGGACTTACAAACAACCACTTTGCAGCTCCAAGCATTCCAAGGAAGTTCAGACTGGCCGGTGATTTATTGCCAGGATGTGGCCGTATAGCAGAGAGTGTGGATTCCAGGTTAAAGTAGCTGGTGGCACGGCGGGTCACCGAGATAGCTGAGTTACAGAGCAATCTGGGACTCATTCAGGAGTGCTCCCAAGGGGGCTCTTGACTTGAAGGAGCTGGTAAATCCTCACTCTGAGGGCTTTGTTTCTGCTGATGTTGCGCAACAATGCGTGGGGAAATAGTGAGCAAAGCTAACTTTAGCAAGTTTGTCTTTATGAAGAGACACTATTTTACTTTAGCAGCATTTAGTCTTTTGTGTTATTTTGTCTGATTGATACCATCTACTGTTCCTGACTGCTGTTTCTGCTTAAAACCCACATTGTACAATGTGATCCACTTGTCTTGGAAATTTACTTGTGTCTAATAAATCCAAAGTTTATCCTCTGCTCTGTTTTTCTAGGTTTGTTAAGAGAGATTACCGAGCCTAAGTAGCCCAGTTGGTAATATGTCAATAGCTAAGGTCGAGCCTATACCTCTTCACACGACAAGTTGGTTATTAAAAATACTTTCAAGAGTAGAAAATCAAGAAGAAATCTATGATAAATGTATTATCTTTGAAAAGCATTGAGCTACAGTGACTATGAAAAGTGTACACACCCTTCTTAAAATTATGTTGAAAAATAGATTGAGATTATCATTTGCAAACTTTTTCAAAACAACTTTTACTTAATCAGAAATATTCAGTCTTATTTGGCAGGAGTTCATCAGTATCCCGCACACAAGGTCTGTTCTACCCCGGGAAGTTCTTCAGGTTTTGAAGACGTCTCTTGTCCACAGCTGTCTTCAGACATTTGATTTTGTCAAAGTATACTTTGGCTCTCTGGCTCAATCCAAAAGACTAACTTTTCTGTCACAGATCAGTGAGGGTGTCTTAACTTGCAGTGATGTTAAAAAATGAAATCCACTTTTTTACCTTTAGTTTTCTAGCTAAACACCTGAAGGTTTTCAAACTATGCATATTTTTTATCCACCTTGATTAAAACCTCAGTTCCATCTGAATTAAGCAACATAATGGTCACACCACCATGTTTCACAGTCGTGTGGAGTTTCAGTGATTCTAAGCACCGTTTATGTGTAAAAAACCCTAAGAAAATTCAAATTATGGAACAAAACATCAAGTTTGGTGTCCTCAGACTATAAAATACTCTCCCTAAGGTTTTTTCTCAAAGACTTTAGTCAGACCTGTAGGTTGTTCTTGGAAGAATAGGCTTGCAATTAGTTCAAACACATGAATAATAGTCAGAGAAATTAACAGAGAAGAACACAGAAATATCATGTAGGAAATTCCAGCAGCAACCTCAGTTGTTAGCCTTATAGCTCCTTCTCCATTGTCGAGTCTCACTTTAGCCACTTAATGTCTGGACTTGGTTCTTGCCAAGTTTTGGGTGTCTCTCTTGACAGTCCATTTCTCTCTGTGTGGATGTAAAATATGGGCAGGAATGTGGGTGGATACACGGGAACGTGGGCGTACAACGCTCCAATGACGTCATTTTCCGCATGTATCCTTGGGTGACCAGTTTCTCCAAAATCTCTCGTTATATTTGTTTTTTTTTGCGGGTTTGTCCATCCAGTTGATGCTTGTAGCATTCTACTCAATAGGCCAATCAATTAATGCGGTCTACTGCTAATCAAATTGCTTATGCGCAATACCCTTTTGCACCGTCCTTGAGGTGGGTCCAAAAAAATTGGCTATAGCCACATGTGCATCAGGATTTTATGTAGATTCACAAACCAGTTTTGTGTTGTCTTTTCAATAAAGTGGGAGAAATGTTTACAACTTAACTATTATGCCATGTTTTTTTGTATGATTCATGATTGCCTTCACTCTTCCTGGTACATAAATGTTGCAGGAACTTGCAGAACGTTTTGTTCCACTCTCCTGATTGATACTTTGAGTTGACAATAAGGTCACTGCAATCATTTTTAAGCTCTCTGCAAGTCATGGCTTCAGCTAAAAATGTGGAAAAGTTGGTCAGGTTTCAACCAGACACCTAAATTTAACTTGTCCTTAATTAGCTTCACGCTGAAATCTAACAAATTGTTTAACAACATGAACACTTAGGCAACCAGCTTGTTCCACTTAAAATAAAAAAAAGACCACCCACCGTTTATGCTGAAGCAGAATGCCACAATATATGTAGAAGATGTGAAACAGTTTGAACATTTTCATCGTTTTTACAACTGAATCACATAATTTTGGGTGGATTTTATCATTTTACATGTATGAGAGCCCTTCTACTGTCTAGCGGAAATACATTATAAATTATGTGAAATATGTTTCATCTCAATAAACAATAAAGTTTTATTTCAGTGCGACAGCCTGAATGTCCCCCACAGTCTTTATCTCAACACTTTTTTACCACATGGGGGAGGTGCAACACCATTGTCACTCTGGTGGCTGCATGTTGGCCCACAGCTGCCTGTTTTCAGTCTGAAGCAACGTTGTCTTTTACTCTTCATGTAAACCTCATTTTAGCTCAGGTCAGGTTCGTAACTCGTATGAAATGTCTGCATATTTTGTAACAAACGTCACAAAGTTCATTAGCTAATTGTAACAACCCCCTCCCTCTAAAAAAAATAAATAAATAAAAATAAAATAACTGTGGATTTACAAGAACAATTTGAACCAGCTGTTTTTACTCCTTGAGAACCAGTTAATGGCAACACTGAAGTTGTGGGTTTGAACCTGGGCCTTCCTATTTGCCTCCCAGCCCCCTTTGACCCTGAAGAGTATAAATCAGAGGCAACAATCAAAACAAACAGCACAAAGTTTCTAAATTACTTTGCAGGGCAGCAGAGTTGTGTCATAAAAACCTGCTTTAAATATGGGAAATCCTGATGCTGCCATTTTGTCACACCCTATAGCATATCCAATGACTTGATTAGAGTTAGCACTATGCTTTAAACTGCAGTTTAGAGATTTTGCTAAGCGTAGCAGAGGGAGTTAGTCTCTACCTTTAGAGTCTCTCTCTACCTTTAGTCTCTACCTTTCTGCCATTGAACATTGTGTTCAACTTTGTTTCCTTTTGCTATTTGGCTTAAATTTAGAGAAGTTATTGCTTCAAATGTTGATATGATGCATTGGTTAATGACACAAACAGATGAACTCAACACATTCGCTCGATATTTTTGAAACCAAGTTTCCCTTTCTATGGGCTTCTAATGTCAGCACAGAAGGAACGTTCTAAGACACAGTAGTAGGTGTCGCTGTCAAAGTCCAGATAAGCTGATTACTGCGCACAAAACAACTGCTGGATTATTTCTTTAACCCAAATGCTCAAGAGTTCATGTTGGGTACATTGGGTTAAAATGAAAGAAATTCATTTCAAACAGACTGGTTCATTTTGAGATCGATTTGGTTTTAAGATGCCAGCCTGGGGTGACTTGTTTTATCTGAGAGTTAATCTCTGGAAGGAGTGTCAGGGTGAGATCTGAATCGAAATCTAATTGGTGATGCAAATGATCTGTTTACTCTGCATTGAATGAATATATATATATGTTTTTTTTAAGTATATCTAGATGCTGCTGCATTTTCTTTGGCTCAGATTAGCAAAACTGTCTTTGGTATATATGGGTCCTCATGTGACGTTTGCATATCAAATAAATAGCGTCTGTGTGTGTGTGTGTGTGTGTGTGTGTGTGTGTGTGTGTGTGTGTGTGTGTGGGCGTGTGCATGCGTGTTTTCTTTTACTGCACTCCTCCCCCTTGTGCTTGTTCTCTGTCTCATTTAGAGGAGTAGCAGCCCGCACAACTGGTCATAAAATCAGAATAGATGGACTAAGAAGCAACAGTACCTATAAGAAGTACTGACCTCGTTGAACTTTTTACCCTTTTTATAGCTTTTTACAAATCAATCATGATTAACAAAATTTGTAGACAAAAATTTACAATATAAAAGCCTTTAATCTCTCAGTGATAACGCCGTAATGGTAGTCAGAAGTACTATGGACCTTCCAGACACAGTGGTCGTTATACTGTAACCACGACACTCAGGTCACTCCACTCAGGTGATAATATACTCCACACATTGTGAGACTAATAGCACCAATTCACTGGACCTCTCTTTAATTAGGCCAGTCACTTCAAAGGGGGTGGATATCTATGCAGTCACTTATTTTATGTTAAAAATTTGTATTTAATTGTCATTATTTTTGAAGAAATCAGATTTCACTTTGACATTAAAGTTAGTTTTGTCAAAAAAAAAAAAGTTAAATTGAATTTAAAAACGAGTCAGTCATCCAACAGGGCGAATACTTTTTACATGCACTGTTTATATATTGTTCTGTAATAAGTGCTCTAATAATTCTACACAACAACATAGTGTCATAAACGGTGGGTTGAGGTGAGGATGAGAACGCAGGTAGACCCAGGAAGTGATGATAATGATGAGTTTAATGATAATAATAATCAAAAGCACAGAACAACGGAGAACAGGATGGAGAAACAGGCATCACACGACAAGGATCGACCAGAGACAAGGACAACAGGTGGGTTTAAATACACACAGGGTAATCAAGGGGATGAGACACAACTGGGAAACAATCAATGGGGAAGACGCAGAGACAGAGACACAGGGAGCAAACTGAACACAAAAAACTCCAAAAACAAACACACAGGAACACGATCATGACACATAGTTGGTTTTTGCTGCATTTATCTAATAAGCCATTGCATTTCTGATGTTTTATTCACTTCAGTTTGCTCTAGAAATTGTTTTTTCCAGCTAAGATAGCATTAGCTTCCGACAAGCTAGTCCAAGCAATGTCCAGCATTCAGATTTTGACTTAAGAATTTGTCATAAAATCAGAATCTACAGAGAAATATTGTGACTGAATTCACCCAAAAGTATGAATTTTGTTCATTTCCCAATTTTTTTGTCTACAGAAAGCCGAGTTACTGTAAACAATAAGCTACTGCTGTATTCATTTCTGTTTTCATAGGAGAATTATTCAATTAAATTATTCAGTTTAATATAAATACTAGTAATCTAATGCTGTTCTTATTAAATTACACTCATTTAGATCAATTTCTTTAGCTAGAAAACATTGTTAAAGTGAAAATGACCGGTTTTACAGCTACTAAAGTTTAATGTTGCTCCAAAGTAGAAGAATAATCCCGATTGGTATATTTTTAATCCAGCAGTTGGATTTTATTTAAATTTCCAGTGTTATTCCAGATAATAATTCTTATTTTTCTGGTGGTAACAAATACACAAAGAATTAGGATTGCAACATTTCTCTTTCCTGCTTATACGACATAGTAATGTAGATTTAATAAAAATCTGAATAATGCAGCTTTTTCTGTTTCTACCAAATGGAAAAACTCTTCTTTTGTTGTTGTTGTTGTTGACACACAAAAAAGTAAAAGCCAAAGCTTGTGAAGTAAAACGTCTCCTTCCAGAACCGTCTACGTGCTCCAGCGGCGGTCTGCGACATGTTCAGGTCCTCGGCAGCAGAGCAAGATACCGAGCACTTGTTCTCTGCTGCAAGGAAGTGGTGCGGTTTCACAATTCCAAGATTAGGAGTGAAATCTGCAGTTTCCCCCCACCACTTTAAGTGGCTGTGGTGCACACAGAAACCCACTGAGACCAAAGAAACATACACAGTGAGTTAGTACTGGGATTTGGCCAAGATAAATGACTGCTTCAGGTGAAAACAAACCATGGCTCCAGCAGATTTTCTTCTTTTTTTTTTCCTTTCCCCTTGATATTTTCACCCCTATTTGGACATTTTGGGGTGACTTTTCTTGGTGTGTCAAATGTTGGCTGTTCAACTTTCTCACACTCTTTGGGCTTGTGAATCACTCAGAATGTGGAATTAAAGTTTAAGCGGTCCTATGCAGATGTGGGGACTTCTAACGTATTGGGAATTAAAGGCGGAGCCACCCTTTTTAAACACCTAACGTTGGATTATTGTCATTAAATCGATCTGCGCTTCGGGGACATTACAAGTGGGGCGGATCACGTCTGTAAACGTGGCAACAAATAGTTTCTAGCTTATTCATTTACAGTAATTTACTGCAATAAAAGCTCCTGAGCTGCTATAAATTCTTCTTTGGGCTTTTTAATTTTGCTCTGTCATCAGGTCGTTTACCTGCGAGTGGTTTCATAATCGCCATATCTCAGCTGCAACGCCCGAAATGAGGTTTTATAAACATAATTGTTTATTTCAGAGCGTCGTTGTAAAAGAATCAATCAATAGAAACGGGTATATTTCTTAAATGTTGCTGAATCAAACTAATTTAGCTACAGCTAGCCCCTGTAACATTGACACAGCAAAAATATTAAATCTTACCAAGAATTTTTGGTCTCGTTTCTAGTACAAATATCTTAATACACTTGAAATAAGACAAAATTAGCTTACAGTAGAAACTTTTCAGCAAGATATAGGAGATTGTTTTAAGACAATAACTCCTTAATATGTATGCAAACGTACTTTGCAATTTATTTCACTAATAACAAAATGTTATTCCCATGTTATAATTGAAATAATCTGCTAGTGGAACTAGTAATATTTCATCAATATTAAGGGATTATTGACTTGAACGAGTTCTTACGTCTTGCTAAAAGGTTAGTTGTAAGTTACTTCTTGTCTTATTTCAAGTTTATCAAGATTATTTGCACTATAACCTAGGCAAAAATACTTGTCTTTCAGCTATTTACTTTAAAAGAATCTTTGGCATTTTAATCATTTTTGTAGATGTTTTATTCTGCAAGCAAGAACAAAACAAAACAAAATCAAGACAAAACTCCTTATCTTCAAGCATCTCTGCTGTTTGGTCACGTGAGTACCGAATGAAAGATTACGGCGGTCACCTGAGTCCCACCTGAGGGTAGGAGGAAAGTTCACACGGGGCCCTGAATACCATCAATTAAGAGAACAATTGCTTTAGTCACACAATTATGAGCTCAGGGTGACTAAATGCAAAAGACCCTGAAGGGGCATTTGCTAAAGATCTCTGGCATCTCATTGGGAGCGGTCCGCCCACCCCCTGCTGCTCGTCACTGGGACCACCAACAGGGAGTTACTCAAACGGACATCCACTGTCAAAGTGGTGGCAATCCCCATAAGATTCAGCTTGAACCCACAGTCACGGTGACACCGGCGTTAATGAAAGCAGTTCAGACGAACGCCAGCCGATTGATATCTGGTGGACTCCTGAGGGAGTCCAATAAATGTTGAGCGGTCCAAGCCGAAGCTTGTCATTCAAGTCGTAAACTGAGACGACTTTTCTATTTATCGCTCTTATAAACAGTTGTTATCAAGTAGATAACGCGTGTATTGCTCCCAGTTCTGCACCTGCCAGTATTATATAACTTTTTTTTTGTTTGTTTTTGTAGCCTGCACCGTCTTGCTGGTATCATTTGTAAAAACATGACCTTGAAATAGTAGTAAATTATTACATGTTACAGGAGGTAGGTGAAAGTATCCAAACCGCAGACAGGAATGTATTTTAGTGGGAATTTTATGCGATAGATGTGAAAAGTGTGGCCTTTCATTTACTCTGATACCTGTAAATACATTTCAATACAACTGATCACCTTGAAAAGTCACTGAAATAGTGAACAAGGGCACACTGGTGTGTAATTTGAGGGTTATTAAAGAACACTGAAGGAAAGGAAGAAAAGGAAACAACATCCAGAGTGTTTATGGAAAACAGTCAAGAAAAAAGCTCGCTGAGAGAACATTAATAGACAAATAAGTCGTGTGGGAAACGTAGAAAACATTGCTCTTTTCAGATGACATCAAAATTGAGCTTTTTGGCTTGCATGCAAAATTTTATACAAAGTGGAAAAACTAGCACCACAGATCCACCCGAGGACCTGACAATCACTGTGAAAAATGTTGCTGTTGGCATCA
Organism: Poecilia mexicana; assembly: GCF_051168715.1. Classification (NCBI taxonomy): domain Eukaryota; kingdom Metazoa; phylum Chordata; class Actinopteri; order Cyprinodontiformes; family Poeciliidae; genus Poecilia; species Poecilia mexicana. The sequence goes on along the minus strand of NW_028263385.1, from coordinate 27,143,147 downwards.
TTTTGTGGGGATGATGTTCTTCAGAAAGGACAGCAGAGCTTCTCAGTTTTATTGAGAGAAAAGATGTTAGATGCTACAAAAGACTCCACGCTGCTATAGAAACACTAAGCACACAGGCCGAGCTACAATGGAGAGATTTAGATCAAAAACACAATTTCCTTTAATGGTACGGACAAGATTCAGAGCTAAAAATGTGAGAATTTGAGTCAAGACTTGATAGTTTCTGTTCGTCCAGACTCTAAATAAAATTTATATAAGCTTGAGCTATTTGAAAAAGAAAAGAATTTGTAAATGGGTCAACATTTCTGTCTGTAAATGTGCAAACCTAGGAAACACCTCAATTTACTTGCATGGTGGTAACTGCAGGTAACTGGTTGTAAGCTTAATATTTCCGCAAAATAGCCCAGCACAATGAAATTCTCCTTCTGCTGCATGCTGATGGTGGCAAAAGACATTATTTGTATATTTTCTTTTCTGTTGACCACTATATTCCATACAACAGACTGTCAGTGAGGGGGGAAGCTATCAGATTTATGATGGATCTTATTAGCTACATCCATCTTTTCACATTTCAGCCTCACATGTAAATGCATACAGCATGTCTGCTGCTGCCCAGGTGATACTATGCAACAAATTGCATTGAAATCGGTTCATTGCTTTTTTGATTTATATAAAACAAATGATCAAAAAACATAAATGTATGTATGCAATGAATGTTAAAAATCTTTAATATCTTAGTTTTATATTTGCATATATTCACATTTTGTGCATAAACCACCAAAGAAAGAATATATATAATCATCAGTCTGGATATATAAGAACATATGTAACGTTTTTGTTATTTTTTATTTTATGTTTAGGTGTTATATTTTCCACTTATTTTTTAATTATCTCGTATTGTTTAGTTTGTACAAAACTGTACAGTTTTAAAAGTCATTACTGTTTGGACACCTCTAGTTACCGTTACAACATGATACTGCACAGTCGGGCTTTTTGATAAATTCAGATTTTTGTTTCAGTTTGTTATAATTTGCACCGTAGGAACGTTCCACTAAACATTTCACACTGATGAAGAAAAATAACGGCAAGATGCAATGAGATCAATAATTTTCCAGTGAGCTAATGTGAAAAAAAAATAGCTCTGAATAATTTGCTGAATAATTTTAGAAGATGTTGGTATGTACACAGTTTTCAGATAGATTAGCTGTTGAAACAATCACTGGATGTTTGTAAAATCCCTCTCATGCCAGAGGGCTTCATGGTGGAGGCAGCTTGCCCTAGCATTCCAGGGGCCTCATTCCTCATGCTACTCATCAGGATTGTCTTATTTATTTTTATTTTATTTTTTTCCAAGTCATCTGCTTCTAAATGAAAGGCAACCATCTTGGGCGCAAAGTTTTGGATTTGTAACTCAACAGAGCTGCACACTTCCACCAGGCTCTGGCTTTTTTTTCCCTTCTTGTTTTGGCAACAGCCTTCCTCCTCGGAGAGGAATAATCGTGCAAATGTGTTACAGGTGGGATTCATTAAAGTGAGACCTGGCACACTGGTACTTGCTCTGCACAATTACCACGTTACAAAACGAAGGGAACGGGGAACCGCTAACACACAAGCACGGTGTGGAGGATGACTGTACGCACCCCCCGCCGCACGTGCTCGCACGGACACACGCACACAAACGGAAATGGAAAAGGAAAAAAAAATGTATAAACGCAAACATATTGTGCATATGTAAGAGCATGCACTTTCCGCATCCACAGCTGAGATTTAATGGAGCACTTTCATGGCTCTCAGATGAGCCCTTCAAAACAAAATAACCTATAAATGGAGTCCGCTTGTGCCTGTGTTATTTCACCGAGGACGGCGAAAGAAAAAGTTCACATTTCACAAGTGTTTTCGATCCCTGCGCCGTTCCCACGTCCCTCGCCTCTCAGATGAAGCTCGAAGCCATCGGCGCTCCACACCTTTAGGACAAAACAGACGGGCGCCAAGCGTTCTGAAACCTAACATCTTGCGAGAAGTATAGAAGTCCTCCAGCTTCTTCCCATCATCCGGACCTCGGTGCGATTTTCAAATGAATAATGCATCCGGAGCGTTTGCGGAGCGGTAGTCGTGTCACAGAGGATCCTTCCAGATCATGACTTCCTTCACCCTCGTTTTTTTTTTTTTTTTTTTTCCACGTCTGCGTGGGAACCTCCTGACAGGACCGTGCGCTTTTGCACAGACGGCGAAATACGCAAGAGAGAGCTGGACGAAAACCGAAGGTGTTCAGCAGATCCTAATTATCACTGACTACTACAATGCGTGGAATTCGTTTGCAGTGTTGGAAGCAATAAAACTTTGGTCCTTGCAGCTCTAATGGGAACTGGCTTGCATAGTTATGTGCTTTTTGATTTAATTTGAAGCGTACTTGAAATCTCCTCTTGTAAACTCTCGGACTGGCAGCTGTTTCTTGTCTCTGCACACGTGTGAGACGCGCATTCTGTTAACGCGCGCGCGCGCTTTTGTGTCGTCAGAACGTTCACGGGGCGAAGGCAAGGCCGCTGCAGCACGAGACCCGTTTCCGAGGAGGTTAAGATAATGTTTTCCTCCAAGTAAATCATGGAATTTATGAATAAAAGCTACACGAGGTAATGATTAATTTCATTTCATATTTTCAAGACCATCGCTTCCAAAAAACAAAAAAGGTCCACATAAAACCCTGGGCTAATTAGCTTTTCTAGGTAAAGCAATAAAACTTTGCTTTCTGTCCACATTATGTCACTTTTACCTGCTACCCTGAAAACGTCCTGTTTTGCAACCCATTTCACATGGAACATTATTGTAACACCTTAATGCCACATAAATAACTGCAGATTTTTATGCAGAGCTGCTGTCACTATGTAACTAATCTTTCCATGTTTGCTGACACTTAAAAAAATATTATTTGGCTCTGAACATAAGAAAGTTAAGAAAATCTGGGGAATATTAAGTTCTGTGACACTTCTGTCCACTATAGTCCACAAATTTAGTAAACATTTTTGCTCAAATTTTTTTTTCCAAAAATCAGTGAGTAGGACAATTTTGCACTAATAATTTGGAGCTAAGTTCAACAGAAACACCTGCCAATTCTGACCTGCGAATAGTCGTCAGTCTACTGCGCACTCCCTTTGAATTTTAGCTCCTTTTCTTGTTTGTGCACTTTTTAAAAAGTAGTCCTCCATTGATGTTTACTTGAGTTCTACGTTTTGTCTGGAACCAAACATTGAAAACACATGTGAAGAGACTGCATCCATCCCTGGATAATTTGGAAGACGTTTTAGCAAAGACCATCTGGGCAAAGTTGAACGGCGAGATTTCGTTACGGAAAAACTGAAGCCGTCATTCCGAGCTAAACTGCCACAAATACATATGGCCAGATCGAAGCGTCTCGCTGAAAAGCTGTAGCTGAGAGATCATTTCTACGTCCCAATGCCGCATCCCGCTGGGAGCTGTGTAGTTTCTGCATCACTCACTGCCACTGCCAACAATAACTGCCAGGCAGACAGGCTCATGACAAGCAACAGTCTCGCCAGTGAGCCCTCCCAATTTTCCAGTAGACACCAGTAGGTGAAAGTAAGGACGATCACGTTGTCTTGCTTCCAGAAAGAGCGAAGCTATGTTGGAACTTATTGCAGCATGAGTTCAGAATTTGAACAGGATTTGGGTGTCCAGAGACTTCATAGTTTTAAATAGATGGAAGGCAGTCAAACAGGGAAAACTGAAACAGCAGAAATAGATTCTTACCAGTTGAAGTTTTGAAGGAGGTCATTATTCTCATCAACATTTGCTTCAGCATTGCTGTCCACAACAACAGCCTACAAGGGTTTTGGATCAAGTCAACCTCTGGCTCAAAAAGTTGAGGTTTAAAATACTTGCAACTTGAACTCCCTCACTGTCTGATGGTTATTTTATTTTTCATTTGAATGCTAATCTTCAGGGAGAAAATGTGACACAGTAAAACGCCAGTATTTGCAAGGGATGAGGTCTATAACTGCATGCAAAAATAGCTTAAACAGCCAATTAGTGCCAAGAAAAGTCAATGGTGCTTCTGGATTGGCTGCATTGCAAATGCCAACCAATAGCAAGTCAAGTAGGATTGCTCTAAGTACTTCAGCATCCGAAGCTGCATTTTCTGTCAGATATTTTAGGGCAGTGGTGCCCAAAGTCGGTCCTCGAGGTGTTCACACAGGCATTTGAACCGCACCAGAGTTCCCTACAACTGAGAGCTAAGGTTTTAAGTGGACCAGAGATCGCATTTTCAGTCCACATCAGAGTTTGGAGGCACAGTCACAGCTCCCCAAATGAACCTGACTTTCTGGGCAAACGAACTAGAGTTTAATTTAAGCGGACTAAACATCACCCTCAGATTCTGTCTACGGTTAACTCCGCGAACGGACAATTTTAGGACTATGTTTCACAGAAAAATTAGCAACTCCTGAACAGCGAATATGCGGGAGTTCCAAGGCACTCAAAAAATACTTAAAAATCTATACCAGAATCTGTCAAACGTCACTGCCACCCTATTTTCATTTCCAATATCACCAGATTAACAGGAACATAACTGAACGCCATCAATCTTTGGTTCTTACAGCCAATCACTGCATCCCATTACATCATCATATAAAACCGTGCAGATTTATTTATTATTTTTTTATATATTGTTTTTTTTCTTCTTAAAAAGAACAGTAACCTGTATCTTGTGTCTTTATCGCCTCCAATCAGAAGACTCTCACTGCAGGATTAGAAATGCTAAGTTCAACACACGAGGACACTTTACTAAAAAAATAAGCTATTTAATTCAAGATTAAATTAAATTAGTAAAAAAATAGGAAGTGTGCTTTCAATACGTTTTACATGCTTGATCCCATGTGTGAGTCACACCTATCCGGCAAAGCACTGACACCTGGCCATCAAGGCACGGTGCATTCAGGTGACCTGCTTCCCTGAGTGCACAGCCAGATAATTATTTCCAGTTGCATTCAGAATAAGCACACTTTTTTTTTCTGCACGAGCAAAAGAGATCAGCAAAATATTCCCCCCTCATTTTTGCTTCTCTGACACGCTTGTATAAATACCCGCCACCTGGTCAGAGGAGTGCCTTTAGGGGAGCTATCAAAGCATTCATAAAAATCAAGACGTATGTGACATCCAGCGAATTTCCTCCCATGCTGCACACGGCAGGCCAACTCAGGAGGGCCAGAGTTGGGGTAAAGTTTCCCCTCTTTTTTTTCCCTCCTCCCTGGCTAGCAGCTGATGCCTGATTGACTGTGATGTTCTTTTTTTTTTTTACACCCTTCATGTGTTATTCTGCCGCTCGCCGCTTACTTCATCATATGTCTTCCCTGATGCTGCTCGCTGCTCCTGGAATTCCAACATGGGTTTTGTCTATCCAAAACCTGACCTGAAAATATTTGTCTGCTCAAGCACTTCACTCTTTGCACACGAATTACTCAAAACCGCAGCTTTCGCCCCATACCCCCTCCTCATTCTTCATTCACAGATTAAGGGGTCTGCGTCGGCGTATGCGAAAACACCAGCGGAGGCAATCGGATATTGGGCGCATGACTGTGAATCAATGCATTTGAATGTGGAGATCTGTCGGCATCTCAGAGCGATTTCACTTGCGAGTGAAAACATTTACAAAGCTGGGACTGATCACACACTCACACACACGCACACACGTGCAACTCCCCCCGCACCCCAATGCATATCTGGAGTTCTGAAACTCTGGGAAGGCAGCCGTGATGGACTACTGCATTGCTCGGATGTTTCGCCCAATGAAGACTGGCTGTTTGGTTTTATGCAGTTTAACCTGTAGTGGTTTGAAGACTTGGCAGATTTACCGTATTTTTCAGACTATAAGCTGCTACTTTTTTTTCCCACGCTTTGAACCATGTGGCTTATAGCCCAGTGCGGCTTTTCTGTGGATTTTTCTTCAACCACCAGGGGGCTCTTTAGCAGGAAGTGAATCATTAGAAGTCAAAATTGGAAATCAAAGAAGACAGCGCTAATTTTCACTTAGGACAATCCCATGCTAGCAGCAGGCACAATGGAGAAATGTCTTCAAACTCATACTCGCTCATCATGGAAACCACACAAAGACGTTCTTATGATGCAGCTTTTAAGTTGAAGGCTACCGATCTGGGTGTACAGGAGGGAAAAAGAGCCGCTGCACGTAAGCTCGGCCTGAACGAATCTATGGTTTGGCGTTGGAAACGGAAGGCTGTGTCCTTAATAAATCCAGCAGATTTATGAAGGACGCACATTCATATGAATCTGGTCATACATATTGATAAGAAAGACCATTCTATCTGAAGAAAAGTAACCTCAGATCATGATATTACTACCACCTTATCTCACTATGATTGTGGTGTTCTTGTGGCAATGTGCAATGTTGTTTTGGGGAGGGTTTTGTGCCACGGATACTTTTTGGATTTGTTGCTTGATTTTATTAAACCAGGAGTCCCCAAACTTTTTCCTGCGAGGACCGCATAGCTGTTCCTTTCTCTGGTCGGGGGCCGGTCTTAGTTTTTGGAGAAAGAAACCTTAGAAAATTCTTGTCGAGCGGGGGTCGACGACACATTCGCGCTTTTAGATTCATTTTTACCCAGAATGCAAATGGAAAAAACCGTGAGTGAAACCGTGACTGGGACTGACTAGTATATATTCCATTGAGGGAAAGTTAGTTTCACATCTGCTCAAGAGCCCCCCTGGTGGTTGAAGAAAAATCCACATATAAACCAGAAAATACAATATATGAAAAAAAAACACTGAATGCTCTCTGGTATGAGGAGGCGGGCCAGATCCGGCATTGTTCAGGGGGCCGGACCAAATGACGTGGTGGGCCGGATCCGGCCCGCAGGCCGTAGTTTGGGGACCTCTGTATTCGACTGTAACACATTCTCAAACAGTCTAGGATATTTTAGACAGGCTTGTATGGCTTTCTTTGGAAGAAAATGCTTCAAAATCAAAGAACACGAGAATTTCTGCAGCTTCTTTGCTGTGACCTTTTGAGATATCACTGTCAAATTAACTGTGGCTGATTTTTAGCCGAGTACCCAATAAGACTTAACGCGGAAATTAAATCAAAAAGAGTGTGAAACAAAATATCTTGTGAAATTCTTCCAGGTTTCTTGTTTTTTACGTTTTGACCTACACTTTTTTTGTTTTTCAGTTGAATCGCACGTTAGGTTCAGAAATGATTTAATATGGCCTCGTTTCTTTAACTTTGCCAAAAAGTTTGGCCTCTTAGGAGGGTTGATCAAACTTTTCCTATTCACCGCACGTTGCAAAGACAGAGTGAAACCTGTAGGGGGCAGTGTTTGTTTTACAGCCCAGCCTGACTCTGGCAACAACTGGTCATGTTCGGTGCAGGTGAGAGCAGAGACTGCTGTGGCCAGCCTACAGAGATGACTACATGCCTTCCATTCTTCAATGAAGCCCACTCAGTGGGGCCTGCACTTTGGCACTTGAAGCCTATACACACACACACACACACACTCTCTCTCTCTCTCTCTACCCCATTGGTCCACATAGGAGGCCTGTGAAGTATTTCAAAATGCCAAACAGCTGGGAGATTGTAGATGTTTGAGGGACACTAATGCACGAGCTGAGGCCTAATGTAAACAACATTACTCAACATGAAAGCCCAGCCTGTCCCACGGGACTTTATTTTGGGGATGTGGGGAAGAGGTGGCACTTGTCCGTCTGCGCACTGACGACACTCCAGCTCGTTTGCAGAGATCAGGGTCCGGAGAAACTATTTCACGCCGACGTTTTCCCCAATCTGTGGGACCTCGCCGAATCACAACGCAAAGTCCTCATCTGATCCTCCAGGGCGCTCGGAAGCGTGTGCTTATTATCCCATAATAGCAATCAATATTCTACTGAGAAGCAGCTATCGCAGCTGTTTCAATACGCCCCCCTAACCTCTCCAATCCGCACTGGAGCTCTAAATTGCTCTTTTCATTTTTTTATTTTTTTTTTTAAGCCTGAAACTTACAGCCGCCTGGAGAATACGGCTGGCCCGCGCTTCGCTTTCCTCGCAAAAACTATGAATCCTGCAGAAAACATCGGCGCGTCACAAGGCTGCTGAGCTCCCAACATCTTGTGCCGCAAATGGTGAGGACCCGTCCCACCGAAGGCAAGGTTGCGGCCTCTTGAGAGGAACAAAGAAGCGGCTGCAATGTTTGAGGAAGATCCAATCAGGAGAAAAAAAAAAGGGGGAGGAACATACAGTAAAGGGGAGGCAGCGAGGAGGAATAACACTCCTTTGGCCGCAGACAGTCAATCGGAAATCAAGCGACGTGTCAAAGATGAGAAACGTTTGAGTTTCTCTCAACTGCCTTTCAATTGTACAGTTTTAATCAGGTAAACATGAAATTGCAATGAGTCTCACTGACCTACATTTGCTTTTTCTTTTTATTTAAGCAGCTTTAAAAGTGTGTAACTTAAGATATAATGAAGACGCTTTAGAATAATCTGAGAATTCTTATTACAAAGATGTATTCAAACACATTGAGCTTTTTGACATTTTGACAAGCACGAGCTTCAACATATTCTGTTGTAATTTTGAGAGACAGACCATCGCGCAGTTGTGCATAATTATAAAGTGGAAGGAAAATAATTCTCGCTCCCTTTGCTCTGGCACCCTGAATATAAACGCAACCAAATGCCTTAAGAAGTCGCCTAATTAGTAAATGGAGTCCATCTGTAGTTAAATTTTAGTGTAAATCCAGCTGTTCTGCGAAGGCCTCAGAGGTTTTGCTGGAGAGCGTGAGCGAATAAAACGGCATCACAAAGAAGAAGGAGCTCATCAGACAGACCAGGGAGACAGTTTGAAATAAAAATGGACTTTTATTCAACTAAGAAGTTTGCTTCTGGTCGTAAATGAGACAGGAATCAAGGGATAATCAAACGATGTAGAAGGGATTTTACTTTTATTAAACTTATTTCTGTTTTTGAAATCAAGTTTATTAATTACATTTTCTTTCATGTCAAAAAATATTGCACACCCTTCTCAATATTTAAAGAAAACCAACCTTTTTGAACTTTACATCATGTTATAATCTTATTTCCTAATACAAAACATGGCTGGAATGTTGCTTTAATTCTTTCAGGCATGTTTGAGGAATTCCTTGAATCTCCCGTGGCAATCATTTGGGTTGCCTAAACGCTTGCTCCCTCACCTAGCATCAGCAGCAATTAGCAAACACCTGGTGGAATTGTGCATCTGCTGAGCTTATACAAACTACTTCTCAATGCAACACAGAAAAAAAAAACATTGTTAAAGGCTCAATGAAGAAACAAAGAAAAACGTTGTGGTGATGACTTCCTGAAGGAGTGTCAGAATGAGCAGGAGCTTCTTAAAGAGACAGAGTTCCAATTTCTAGGCGTTAAATTGCAAAGTCCAATCTCTTTGAAGCTTTATGATTGATATATATCAATCAGGAAGCATGATATATATATAGCAATTTTTAACAACTGATGGTAACATAGTTACATAGTTTTCTAGAAAATGGCTCTATGTGCCTAGAAAATACAGAACACTTCCCCTTTAAGGCTGTCAAAGTCAAGCAGGCATAACTGACCTACTGTGCAACACTCTAAAAAATAGTTAAAGACTATGTAGAGACGTTGTTGTGATGAGTTCTTGAAAGCGAAGTGTTGGAAAAAGCAGGAAACCAAGAAACTGAGGCCCAGTTTAAAGGCATTAAATTGAAACGTCCCTTCCTATAATTGCTTACTAGCTTTTTGCCTGCTTTTGCTGGCATTTTGGTGATTTTTCTTTGGTGATTTTTGCGCCAAGTTTGTGAGGTTGGACCACCTTTATGTCGAGACTCTTACTGGAATCATCCATAGCTGTGTTCCCTTTTGAGTAATTTCACACATATTAGTCAAAAAGGGAATTCTCCATATGCTTTTGTTACTAATTGACACAATTATTTAGACAAACCATCGAGTCTGGGTTTTTTTTTCCCCCCTTAAATCCTCTCTGTACCATTCAGTGACCCTTCCACTAGTCAGGCCCATCAGAGATTAAAGGTGAACACAGGGGCAAATCAGTTATCAAGTCAGAAACACTCATCATCAACCTACCACTGTGCCATTACTGCACAGGAGCACACACACACGCACACACACACACACACACACACACACACACACACTCCGTCTACCCTCATCCGTCCTGCTATAGAGGTCATGACCTCATGTAGCAGCGCTGGGGAAGGAATGAGGGGTAAGGTTAAAACACATAGCTGATCCGGATTTCGAGTGAAGCTACACTCTCCGTGCCGAGGTCCAACATACACAGAAACATAGCTTAGCCGCTTTGGCCAGGACATTAGAAAACTGTTTCATAAAGCGTATCCTGCCGCAAGACGCCTGCCTTGCTCGTTTCTACTTGTCAGGAATATCATATTATCATAAGTCATCACCCGCAAACATGTTCAGAAAACTTCCCGACATTAGAAGTATTGCTTTCGAAATTCCCTTGCCGCGAACGAGACCCGATTATGTTTCCTTTTCTGCTTACCAAGACCCGAAACTGTTTAAAACATTAAAGCCTCGGCGGAGCAGCCCGTTTTTTTTATCTGCGTAATCACATTTCTCCAGACGGAGCCTGATGACTTGTTTTCAACAGAAGGCGCTCAGTCTGTGTGTGGTTCGAAAACTGATAGACTACTCCAAGCCCTCGCAGTTGCAAAAGTTAAAAGGAATTTCGTGTGGGAATTTCACTTTTTTTTTGTGTGTGTTTTGTTTTCTGCCAAAGGCTGGATAAGAAGATTGCCGCTGAACTCGGTACAGTACGTATGAAGCAACGTCAGGCCTCCAGTCAGCTCAGCTCAGATGAAAAGCAAAAGCGAGAGGAATAATAAGCCAATTTGTTTCACATATCAGCGCTGGGGAAGGATTTTATTTTATTTTTTCAGGATGCTTATTCACAAACTGTTTCATTTCTACTACTTTTTGTCATAGTGGTGACAAATATCAACATGGTTAGTGCAAATGAGGGAAGGTTAAATTTATTTTTGCCTAATTGAGCTACACACATCCTCTCTTTTTTTTTTTTTTTTTACATATAGTTATGATTTATAATACAGTCCAGTCCCTCCAGAAAGTTACGTTCAAAACTACTAATGCAAAATCATCGTTCACAAATTTTGCGCAGACCTGCAAGTTTTACCAGTCATCACAACTTTTCTGCATTAGCATTTTAATTTTTTCCTTCTTTTCTTTTTTTTAACTGTTATTTTTGTCTGAGCAATAATGCTGCTGCATGTAGCTAGTGTTAGCTAACTGCTAATTAGTTAATTCATGCCTGTACATCATATTAACCTCGTTAACAAGAACACTAACATTGTTCTTACCTGAACTACATCCCTAGATTTTGTACAGAAGTTGTGCTCACCGTTGCTGTTCGCATTTTCAAAAGAAATCTGTCCCATGATAAAGAGCAAAGAGTCAGAAATACAGCTTAAAACAATACATAGCTTTTAGAAAAAGGTGCTGCAAAATCAGTACTTGTTATTGGTATTGTGAAGCAGTATTCGTCATCAAAATGTAAGGAATCTGTCTGTGAACGGCCAGTCCTTAAGTTGCATCCATTGCCTGCTGTGACAGGGCTTTAGGTCACCATGTCCAGCGGGAGGCTGAGTAGACTGATAGCGAGTAGATGATGATTGTATAATTCATCATGATGTTCTTAACAGAAATAGTTTGGCATAATCTCTTTCATAATGAACATATTTTCTTGTGTTTGTGGCCCTTTGACTAGATTAGACACATAGCGAATAACACTGTGGTAAATTTGAAAGAATTGCAACAAATGCCACATAAAGTTATAACATTTCTACTATCCCCAGATACCAGGATGTCCTCGTTCTGGAAAACAATTACAATCAGCTTTAGTCACCAAGTTTGTGCACACAAGCATGTAATTTCACTTTGGTTTTGATAAATACATGTAAAATATAAATGTATAACAAAAGGGCTTTGGAAACTTAAGCTTGATCTTGTATTTTAAAAATGATTCCAATCAGATGTTGGCTCCTCCCGTGTAGGGTCTACATCTTTCGGCACTCCAAACACATCAAGATCAGGAGAAGCGGGGCACAATGAAACCATAGAAGGCTAAACAGATGATTCATAATTGGAGGACCGATGAGTGACAATGTAGAAACGTCTAATTTGGCCAGTGGAACAAAAAAAAAAAAAAATTCAGGAGCAAAAGAAAAGTCCTTCTGTGTGGAATGTGGGAAAGTAGACGCAGAGAGCGACATTGCTAAAAATATTCATACTGTATGAGTAACTTTGAGCAAATATTTCTAATTGTCTTGGTCATATTGAACTTTTAGCTAAATCTTTTATAGTTTATGCAATAACATATTTTTTAAAGAAACACATATAAACCCAGAGTATTAGCTGCCATGTATGACAGAGTATTAAGCTCAAACTAAAAAAAACAAAAAACAAAAATAGTCATAAAATTCAGAGAATAATGTCATAAAATGTCAAGAATTAAGTTGTAATATCTAATATATTGCTGCAACTTTAATCTCGTATTATTCCAACTTTATTCCCGTCCAGCTTCATTCTTGTAATTCTATGTCGTTATTCTTGTAAGGTTTTTCTCATTCCAGTTTTTTATAACTTATGGAATATGATATTTTTTAAGAAACACAATGTAACACAGAGTAGAAGTTACCAGGAATGACAGATTTTTAGGATGATACTAAGAAAAAAATCAAATCATGAGAATAAATACATTGGTAATATTTTGAGAAAAAAGTCGTAATATTATGACTTTATTCTCCTAATGCTACGACTTTTTTCTTGTACGAGTTTATTCTCTTAATTTTATGACCTTATTCCCGCAATTAAAAAAATAATAATTCTTAGCTTGGCCCTAATGCTCCATATTAGCCAGGAGACAGAATTATGTGTCCTAAAAATGTACTGCGTGATTAAAATTAATTTAAAAATGTTATCTTAGCACATTAAGTTTGAGATTTTTCTTTTTTTAGGTTTTGTTGGCTCTAGTGATCTTTATTTGAAAGTAGTTTGACAGGAAACATGGTATTGAGAGAGAGGGAAGACATGCGGCAAATGTCGCCAGACTGGGAATCGAACCTGCGACCACCGCCACGAGGACTAAGGCCTCAATACGTGGGTGGTGCTTTGCCCCTGTGCCACCACAGCACCCCCAAGATTTTTTTTAAATGTCTTCACTTGTAACCGTTTCGGTAAGCCACCTGCCCGGCGGAGCAGTTCTGATCTACAGAAACGTTCAACGTATCAGATTTCATGCAGTTTGCTTCTAAAGTTGCTGGGGGCTTAGAGAACCCAAGCAGCGAGTCCAGGCCTCGTCATCTGGAAAAACAGTGGCTTAATGTTGTAAAGACCTAATGAAGCATTAGCTCACATTGCATCTACCCCCACAGCGTTCCCTTTGCTTCTCTACAGAGAAAAAAAAAAAAGAAAAAGTCACAGGATTGATGGTACGTGTGCCTAGCCCCTTATCTGCCCAGCAACCTGTTGCTCGTCAGCGGCCTGCCCCGGACTCTGCTGGGGTATCGCCTACGCTCCGTTGACCGCTATCTCCCAGAGCAATTGTTGGTAAACACGCCTGAACTGCTTACCCCAACAACAACAGCTTCCTCTAACCCCTAATCCTGGCCAGAGGACACCCCACCACCCCCCACTCTTACCCTTTTGACCCTTCCCTCGGTCCAGGCCCCCTATGCTCGCCCCTCATCCTCTGCGGTGGTGGCGGTCGATGGGCCGGCGAGATAAGCTCGAGTGGAATTCCCGTCTGGGTGTTCTTGGGAATGACCTGGGTGGCAGAGGAGCGTCAATGAAAATCACTCAGCACTCGGCTCAATGAGGAACCCCGTCTGAGCCTCGGCTGCCTTTCACGAGGAACTTCGGATTCTGTTTTGTCTGGCTCCTGCCCTTGTTGGTTTGAAGTTTTACGAGAAAAAAACAGCTCGAGAGAAAATGACGGCTTAATTGGGAGTCTGTGTGAACTTTTGGCAACCTCTGACCCCGGGGTAAGGCAGCCTTAAATAGTCTTAATACGTGAATCAAGGAATGAGCTTAGTGCCGGGAAAGGACCTTGAAGCTTGCCACCAAGAATGAAAAAGGAAAACGTATTCGGGTGAAGTTTACAGTATCACCAGACATGAAATCTGTTCTTAATGACCACGTGAGACAAAGTTGCTTAAAATTTTATGGTAAGCTTCGCTCGCAAATAAGACTTTCAAGGGCAAACTGGGATCCTGTCGGCCATATTAGCCATACGTCTTGCATTTCCTGAGTGAGTGCGGCTTGGTGGTGGAGGGGCCAGTTGTCTGGGAAAGAATGCTAGGGCTCTACAGTGGCCTGGGTTAGGCAACGGCCCGTCTATTGTGCCCCAGGAGAAGGTAATTAGGAAGTGAAACCTTGACCAGTTGACAGCAGGCTTTGTTTGGGGGCAAGTGGGCCAAGAGAAATGCTTTTGAAAGCTTTTTCACTTTCTTTACAGAGGCGACCTCAGCCCCTTCCTCTAGAAAAATGCTGAGGGAGATCATGCAAGTAAAAAAAAAAAACAAAAAGCATTTGAAGGGGATAAAGTTTTTACTAAAACATAAGAAATCGATAAGGAGCGCATTTGCAAACAGATATCAAACAATCTGTGAAATATAATTAACATTTTTTACATGTATTTACTATTTTTTAACACCTAGAACTTTTTTCACATTATATGTGCAAATAAAATAATCTTAATTTTATTGGGTTTTAATTTGAAGATCAACACACACTTGTCCATATTTTTTAAAGTGGTAAAAACATGGCATGGCTTCATTTTAAGTTGCTAATTTAAAAAAAGCTAAAAATCTTGACATGAACACATATTACTCTAACACATTTGGAAATTACACGTAAAGCAGGAGAAGCATGACACACAAAAAACATCTGGAACAAACGGAAACTACCTGGAAAGCGCTTTACCACAACAAACAGATTCCTTCGTGTTGGAGCCTCAGCCTTGAAGCTAGTCTATAAAACACGAGAGACAAGACGGGAAGGATGTACACATCCTTTGTTGTCATCTTTGACAACAAAGGATGGGTAATGTTTTTCATTACCCATTCAGCTTTCAAGTGTTTCAGGAACCTCTGATGTTTCACATAACTTGACGAAAATACTTGTTTTGAACGCTAACACTGGTGTTGGGGACATCTGGGCCAGTCGCAACGTTTAGCAGTGAGAGGCTAATTTCAGTTAAAGTAACTTTGGTAATAGACAAACTCTTTCTAGCACAACATGAACACAACAGTAGGCTTTTCCAGACTCCAATCAGATTGTTTTTTGGAGCAAAAATGGAGTCCCAGTGGGGCCAAGAGACTGAGCTTTTTTGTCTGTCGTTTGTGTTTCCGGATGTTGCGTGTGCGCCAGATTTACAGGTATACCGGAATCGTGAATGCAAAAGGTTCCTGTCAGAACTTTAGTATGCAAAATTTTGAAAAAAAGCAATGAATTGCATAAAAAATTTAAAAATCTATATATTTAATTAAAATTGCGTCAATTCCCACACTGAAACATGATTGTGGCAAGATCAGCTGTCTTTTTTTAAAGAAGGGCGATACGGATGTTGGTCAACAGAAGGCATCACAAAAGATGTAACCAGAGATGAGACAGAATGGTTTATATCAACAATTATCTGTGATTTAAATGGCCCAGGAGTCATCCATTCTTAATTAACTTATGCTCAACAACTTTGATCTGTAGATGTGCAGACAATGCAGAGATACAGTCTGTTATGGCTGTGAAAAGTGATTCTATGCGGTATGGATTCAGAGGGGCTGAATACAAACACTTTGCAGATTTTTATATGCCAAAAATCTGGAAAACATTGCATCATTTCCATCTAAAATGGCAAAGTTTGAAAAAGTTTAAAGGATATGAATGTTTGCAGACTCGTGTGTAATTGTAGCAAGTGTGAGAATTTTCTGCAAAGCTGAACCTCAAGCTAGAATTAACTATGAACTCTTACCTTTAACCATAAATGTTTGGATAAGCTTTTAAGTAGCATTTTGATGGTCATTTTACTTCTCAATGCAGTCAGAGACCCGTGTGTAAAAAAAAAAAAAAAAAAAAAAAAATCCCTTGAATACTTCAACATGAAAACAAACGCTGTCCTGTTTTACGGTGGAAAATCCTGGAAAAAATTTCATTGGAACTGGGAGCAAACGTTATAAAGCTCATGTCTCACTGTAAAAACACTGGGGAATCTCAAAAAGCTTCCAGATGAATCATGTATCATGAAATTTTACAAGCAAGTAAAACCCAAAGAAACACTACAGGAAAGAAATTTGGAAATTACACGTAAAACAACAGAAGCATGACACAAACAAGACATCTGGAATAAACTGAAACTGCCATGTCTTTAACCTGAAAAGCCCTTTACCACAACAAACAGATTCCTTCATGTTGGAGCATTAGCCTTGAAGCTAGTCTATAAAACACAGAGACAAGATGGGAAGAGTGTCCACGTCCTTTGTTGTCCCCTTTGTTCTCGGCGCTGTTACGGGAATTCCTTGAGTGTTGACCCTCGGTTGACAGTGGTTTAACATGTTTGTTCTTCAGCTTTCTTTGTTTGCTTCCGCAAGGAAAACCAGGTGCCCAGATACCTTCTGAATGAGTCAGGAAGAAGTAGTGGATATACAGCAATAAAACACGTTTTTGCATCGCACGATATGATCCGTTTACCTGGTATGAGGTTGCACAGTTAATAAGGCATACATTTTGTTTGCAATTTAGTGCAATCATGCTTTTATTGTTTCCTCACAGCAAGAAGACCTCGGGTCCAAATACTTGAGAGCATATGGTTCTTTCAGGGTATTCTGGTTTTCTGTTTTAAAATTTTGGCATTTTTAAGACTTTTGTAGTTGGTGTTCAGGTCTTCCAATCCTTCAATAACACATAATTATCAAGTGAAATTTTCAAATTTTCTATTTTCTGTCAACTTTGAACATTTTTTAACTCAAAAACATGGCGGGTCGCTGGATGACCCAGGGCTTAGCATGTTTTCTGGGGAAACCGCATAGATTAATAACATTATTCCAGGTTTCTTTTTGTTTAGATTTTGTTGTTTGGTTTCACCTATTTTCTCATGGTGCAGTTTAAAGAAATGCAGATGTGTTTCCAATTCTGTATAGAACCAGCAAGATTTTGGCTGCTGGGAGTTTGATGAACTCAGAAAACCAAGATTTCAGAGAACACAATCCACCGGTGAGAGCAATGAACAATCTGCTGATGCTGGTTTCTTCTCATCTGTCTTCAGACCAACGACGCTACGTCACTGTCTTCAATCAATTGAGCTTATTTGACTAGCACATTTCAGCAACAATGCAGTTCAAAGTGCTTTCCGTCATAGAAACAAAATATAATCACCAATTTGAGAACAAACTTAACATTTTATGAAGTGCCTACATCAAAACCATCAGTACACATGTTGGTCAGTGTTCCATTAATTATGGATCAAAGGCAACTCTAAACAGGTGTGTTCCTTGATTTAAAGGAACTCGGTGTTTCATCTGCTTCGCAGTTTTCTGGAAGTTTGCTCCAGATTTGTGGTGTATAGAAGCTGAATGCTGCTTCTCCATGTCTGGTTCTGGGGGTTCAGAGCAGAACCAGATCGGGAAAGTCGATGCCACAGCAGGTTTCTAATGTATTTTGGTGCTAAGTCATTGAGTGATTTATTTTATTGTATAATATCCTGTTTCCCCCCCCATAGCACTAAGCTATTATCAAAATAAACAAGAATACACATTTGAAAGTTGTCACTCTGTAACTAATCTATAAAAAATATAGATATACATCTCCCTTCGATTTGGAAAAACAATAAAGGTGTAGAAAAAAAGAATAATTGGACTTCTTGCTTAAAGAAAAGAGGTGTTTCTATGTCACGAAGAATCTGTACGTTCTCTGAACAGTTCTAACTTGTGCCACGGTTTAAACACACTTCTTACACTCGTGTTTTGGAAAAATTACATCACCTACTTAAGGTAGTTATTCTTGCCCTCACTCAGAGTTTATGAACTTGTTGAGGAAAAAATCTGGAGCTCTATAGGCGGCTTAGCAACTCCTGCTGTCCCTTTACAAAGCTTACGTCTCCTAGCGCAGGTGTCACAGAAACGCTTTTCCACGGGAGTGAAGTCGACGGGTTGCTCTCGACTTTCTCCTGGAGACGGCGACAGGGATCGGGCCTCCATGGCTGCGGTGATTAAAGATTTTACGTAGTTGACAGAGAAGTTAAACGTTGCCAAGGAACATTTAGATAAATGATGGCCTCCCCGGGCCCAGTGTTGTGTCAGTCTGAATGGGCACTGGACAGAGTGAAGGATGGCATTTTCACAAAGCTGGTACTCACAAATACAATTGTGTCTACTCGCAAGAAAAACACACACACACACGCACACACACACACACTTCTCAAGAGCCACAGCTCAGGACTTGTGGCTGCTGTCGTATCTCGTAAGTGTGTGTATATGTGTTGAGTGCCATAGTTGGCTGGTGGGCCGGTGTTTGATGATGAAGTCATGAGTTTAGGTAAACTCCAGATGGCCAGGCAGAAAGTAAAACATGTGCCATCTGCTTAGATTCAACCGCAGCTCAACACCTCCCCTCTCCACTCCGTCTCTTTCTCCCCATCTCCCCTCTTCTCTCAGTTGGCAGAGTGAAGGGACTGCAACGCTCGGAACATTAATGCCATTAGTGAAATGTTTCAGAAGAGGCAGCCAGGCACGATGCATTACGACGGCCACGCCGCTGTCGCCGAGGTCTGTGTGCCGCTGGCTAACCGCGTTAAAACGCTATAAATGAAGAAAGGGATTGTAATGTGCATCACACCATGCTGATTATTTGAAGCCAAACAGCAATAAATGTTTGACTCTAATCTCAAGTCGCTCTTTGATACTTTATGGCATGCATTTTACTTTCAAGGATAAGCTAGATAGAGCCAGTTTTTTTTTTTTGGTGAGATATGGCTTTATCTTTATCATGGACCATGGCTTTGTCATGGTCACTGATAAAGTCGGGAGACTCGAGGTGAAAAGGCCAGATAAATTTACTTAATGAAAACATAGCAATTTTGGGGGCAGAAAAACCTGCAAAAGAAATACAAAAATTGAGTTCTTATTATTGTTAGATCAGCCTGGTTTCTGTTTAGGTTTGTTTTCTAGTTTATCAGGTTTTCTTTAGTATTAGAAGTATTTTCAGCTCCTTGTTGTTTTTCGCGGTCTGTGACATACTGGTGACCCGTCCATGGTGACCCCGCCTCTCACCCAAAACGTTCACTAGAGATAGGCACCAGGACCTCCTGACCCCACTAGTGCCAAGGGTGTATAGAAAATGGATGGATGGATGTTTTCCCCAGTATATCTCCTTAGCTTCCCTGTGCCATCTTCTTCCCACCCCTCAGCCAGCTCCTGTGCCAACTGCTCCCACCTGCAATCAGTTTTTTCTGTCTTATGCATGTGGTTGGATTAAAAATAAAGCTGACATTGGTGCTGCATTAACAACCAGTTCTGGCAAAATCTCTCAAAGTGGTTGTGGGACATCAGGTGATTATCTGAAGAAACCAACATGAACTTAAAGCTTATATAAGTTAAGCTTGGCACAGAAACGACAATTAGCATTACAAAAACATCCTGATGGGTTCCAAATGCCAAAAGATTTTGTCCCGGAAGCTTAAAGACAACAAAATTAAAATTTTTCAGCATCATAGTAATTTCAGAAAATATGTGTGTAAACATACACATCTATATATAAGCAGGAAGATTTCTTTTTTTCCTGGCATTAATCCTTCATATGACGAATGAGCTTACGGCAGCCATGTTTTTTCTTCCCCTGGTGCAGAACTTTAAGCAGCGCCCGTCGTCTGGTTTAACATCAAACTTTACACATCGGTTAGGTTTTTGCTTCCCTAAAGAAAAACAGCACCAATCTCCAAGCTGCGCTATAATTAAGCACACAGCTGGCAGTTCCCATTACGCCATAAGGGCGAGCGGGGTGGATCTGGACTGCGGTACAACACGGCCCTCCGCCTCACCACCCTCTTCTCAGCACCTGTACATTGTAAAGAAGCAGCATGTTCGCCCAAACAGCCCCGCAGCCAACAGGACGATGACTGTTTTTTTTTTTTTTTTTTTTTTTTGAGGCTGTTTGTCCCGAAACACTTCAACATAACACATCCTTGCGCCCCACCCCGGCATACTTTCGACATTCCACCTCTCAGACTGATTCAGCTGCTCCAGGTGGGGAAAAAAACGTCGTCCACACATGGTTTTAGGCTCAGTAAAATTCACACCAGCCTTTTTATATTTGACGGGAAACTACATGGAAATGTGTCATAATGGAGAACAGGCAACCATTGCGACAACTGTTGCGAGGGTGACAACAGAGAGAGGGGCTAGAAAGAAATCATTCCTATCACTCATTCGCATCCATCTGACTTCACAAAAAAACATTACACACCAGCAAGAATTTTAATGTTGCGCCCGCTTTGAGTTTGGCCACACCAAACGCAGGGCCTGTCCCTGAAGGCCAGCGCTCTCCTGGCCAAGATCAGCTGTCTGACCGCAAAGCGACGCTGTGTAAACACGAGCCAGACAACACACGTACACACTATTCTGCAAGAGTTATCGCACACAGACAAACTTACAAGCAACCATTGTCAACAAAGCTGGAAGCTTTTGTTTCCAGCTGCAAACCATATTGAAATGGATGAAACGCCACAACTGGATCAAATAAAAACGGAGCATTAGCATACAAATGTCTTTCAGATTGTGGGAAGTCTTGCGTAACATTTACTGGGTGAGAATGATGTACACATGACTGGCAATAGTCGGGTATTAAATACAGAAAGAAAAACCATAAAATGTAGGGCCTGTAGCTGCACAGTGATAAAAAGATACATGTACAGGGTAGTACTTATGCCCACTAGCCTTCCAGAACCTTCTTCTGCCGCAATCACAGCTTTTGGTCTCCACCAGCTTTAGAAATGTTTAAATTTGGTCTATTTGTTTTTGAAAAATAGCTTCAGACTGCCAAATAGATCCATGTCCACTTACATGAAATTGCATAACTTGAAGTTATGAAAATTTGCGTAATGGAAATGCACCAATTTAAAAAAAAAAAAAAAAAAAATCAAGGCAATGTTTTTGCGCTTTTTAGCAGTATCAAATTAAATGTATTTTGTAGAACCGCAATGGAAAGACTCTTTCTCACATGAGTCATGTGATCAGAAGATGGATGTTACTATTGGCAAAAACCACGACGAAGACAACAGGAAGTAGCATGAGTGATGGCTCCACCAGAGCTCTCACTGCATCTCACAGTTAATAAAAGATGTGTGATTTAAGCGTGTTGAATACATAGTACTTCTGTAAAATAATTTACATTTCAACCCCCAAATGGCGTATACATAGCCGCTCCCAAGTATGAGGGGCTTGTCGCTCAAAAACCTGAATAAAATGCAAACGTCTCCTCTGGTGGCTAATAGATGACGAGTGCTAATGCCATGGCTGACTTATGAATATATCTCACAGAGCTTTTTACATCTGTTGCTGCTATGATGTTTAAATGATGGGTGTTCACATGGATTTTTGTTTTTTATTTCATCTTGTTTAATGGAACACTGCAATAGCAGAATAGTTTTTTTTTTTTTTCTTTTTACATTAGCAGAACATCCACAGATTTGTGCCCATTTGTAATGGACACGGAGCTGGTAATTTAATCAAATAAAAATGTCTGTGTTGTATTTTATTTAGGGGTATCAGGTTAAAAAAGCTTGTCCATGAACGTGAACGTCAGTGTTCTGATTTTTCTCAGGTTATAAGAAAATGTCCCAGCCAAACAGCGATTTAAACTTCCGCACAACTTTGATACATTGTGAAGTTATAAGATGCTTCAAAATGTTAAATAGTGTGAGGGGTATGAGTACAACAGGAAAAAAACTAAAGAAAAATAAACTAGAGCCTCAACTTCTACTCACCGAAGTGGTCGCCGTCAAACATAAAAATGACCTTACACTTTGTTTTGCCTTTCTTTGTGAATGTATGTTTATGTGAGAGTTTCTGTCAAAACATTAAAAAAAGACAAATGTGGCTAATTAAAGGGACATTTTGTTGGTAGCTGGTGTGCCTCATTGTCGGGGTCCAGGCGCAAGACTTTCCTTTAACCAGATACGCTCATATTAAATGTGGCTCGTACAAGACTACTTCATTTTTTAACATTTGCCTCAACCACTGACCTTAATGGGTCAGTGTGGGAGCGCTGGAGGAGGGAAACATATCCAACATACCAGCATTTGCTGTTAGAGCTGGCCCAAGGCAAAGCAAGCCTTTAGAGTGTATATATACTAATCAGAAACCTGGTTGAATTTTGACATGGTGCTAAAATTTTTGTATTTGAGAATGAATATACTACTAATTTTAATTTGACAGGTTTAGCTAAATTGTCTAAAATGAATAAATAACCCAAGATAAAAAGAAAAATAAGTTTGAAAAAAGTTTTCTTGGACACCAAATACTTTCTCATGCACACGAAAAAAAAACCCTACTTTTTAAATCTCTTTTACATCTTTTTTTTAACTTGGGGTAATGTGAATTAAATTACCGTAAATCGATTCATCTGCAATAAATTTCACTACATAAATCACCAGAAAGCATATGGCGAGGTGTAAATTCAGCAACGCGGTGGGTACTACGTCCAACCTTTGACACTTTGAAAGGTAAGCTATGTGGAAATGTTAGCAAAGCTAGCCGTACAGTGACAAATCTGTTGCATTTGCGATGATAAAAGCTGTCACTTTCTATGCTTATTGTGTGGAGGTACTGACTGACAACGCTGTGACCAAAGTCTGTAATACAGTGATGTGCCATTCGCGAACGAGCTGATTCTTCTTAACGGCTCTTCACTATGAACAATAACTGGAGTCTCAGTGAGAACCATTGTTTGTAGTTGTAATGCTATTATTGGTAGCTGTTACTCTATTTTATTAAAAAATATGTATTTATTTAATCGTAGAATAAGCCTCAAATTAAAGACTAGTAGTGTTGCGGTGTGTGTGCCTGTCTGTTCTGAACTTTTGTAGAAGCAGTTAATTTCTGCATACATACTGCGTTTGCATTACTGCTAATATTTTAATGTACTGACATTAACACATGATTCCTTACCTGCCTGTGTGGGCTTCATTTTCAAATGTTTGTCACTTAGGTTTCCTCCCTATCTGACTGCGCTACACTTTTACATGTTCACTCTAGTTCAACTTCTTAGTGGGGTAAGGTCTTTCAGTCATACACTTTTCTTTCTGAACCTGTTGTATTATATTGAAAGTCGTGGATTTTTTTTTCTAAATACCAATAGACCTATGAAGTTTGCTTTGCAGACTTTTCAGACTAGCTGTTGTACTCTGAAACCAAAGATGGCAAAAGAGATATCTTATGCGGTTAAGATATTAACAACTTAACACTTTTCCACAGTACTTCCATTAAAAAAAAGAAAAAAAAAACTATCCTCTTAACACCTTGAATTAAAAAAGTTGAACAAATGGAAAGACTGAGTCCCTGTGAGTCATGACTCTGAAGTGAACTGGACCGAAACGCCGTAGGATGAGAACACCTGCCTCTCCTTCGTGCCGCCCCCGCCATGTCGGAGCAGCAACACATTTCGACTGACTTCAATTAGAGGTGAAATGGAAATACTTAGCGCTGATTTTTGCTTTACTTTAAATTGGTCAACATGTGTTCCAGGGAGGAGTCTGTTACCTCACCACCGAGGCTGGACGCGTATTTATCTAACCGTGTGGGTTTATCAATTAGGGCTCACACACCTGCTGCCTGCATGTTTCCAGTTAACCCAGATCATCTGGAAATTTCAGGCTTCACAATCAATCAAGGAGAAACAGGGGGGTGGGGGGGGCGCTTGTGAGGCGCTGGACTAAAATCAACACAGGCGAACAAATAGAACCTAGGAAAGAAACTGAATTTTATAAACTTTTTTTTCCCCCTTCTTTATTATTTGAGTCTGTTAAACATCATAAATCCTCTGGATGAGAGACGGAGTGGAGAGCCTCAGTGAGAGATTTATACCCTTAGCCTTTTTCTAATCCAGTATCCCCTCCTTTCCAGCTATTCCCAACATGTCCGTGTGGACTCTGTGGAAGTATTCGCATGCACGCACGCACGCGTTCGCAACACCCTGAGTGACCAGAGCAACAGGAGGAATGTAGCGAGTTGCGCCACATCCCAGCTGGACCGACAGCGAGCGCTAGCGGTGTCCTCCTTTGCACTATGGATGAAAGGACATGGGCTCGTCGGAGACGCCGATGGAACACCTGGAATTGAGAGAAGGGGAAGCTCTCCAACCGGGGCCTGCCTGCCTCCGAGACGACCTCTGTTCACGGCTAGAGCAGAGAAGAAGATGGGGAGGGGAAAAAAAGAGCAAAGAGGGAAAGAGGAGCACTTTCACAAAAAAAAAACACCCCCATTGCCACACCTGTGATCAATTATGATCCGCAAAATTAGAGAGTTACTAGAAAAAACCCCGGCCTGTAATATTTCATAATTATCAGAAGAACAGAGAGCTTGCAAAGTTCACAGGCGTTTGGGAACATGCTTAGATGTAGGAGGAGGGGGATTGTGTTACGGGATGTACAATGTCCTCAGTGTGGCGTCGCAGCTCAGGCCTCCAATGAATATAGCTATACACAGATTCACACTTAAATTAAACCATATTTTCGTTGTGATCTAGCTGCTCAACAACAGTCACTGCATTTCTGTTAACCTTAAAATTGCGCAACTTGAATTTAATATTAAAATAAATTTGCGTGTTTTTTGTTGTTGTTGTTTTTACAAAATAAAAACTCACGATAAAATGTTTTTGAGCTAGGGTGAGGTGGTTTTTCAGTTGTGTTGAAATAAACGTATTTTCACATCACATGAGTTTATATAAGCCTGGCAGGCCACCAGACTTTACATGCCCCCCACGGGGCTAATTGGTGTTTATCGTAAATTAGTTTTTCATGTTTTTACATACACAACCTATAGAAAGATCAGCTTCTGAATTTTCTTGTTTTTATTTCCAAACTTTCCTGTCAACTTCACATTTTTTTAAACTCAAAAACAATGCCCCTACCACCAGGTTTGGCTAGATTTCTGAGGAAAATCCTGATGGAAAACACAATGAAATACACGATAAAGAAGAATATTTAAATTGTTTCGTCTTGAGCTAACTTACCTCTGCCCAGAATAAAGCCTTACTTTAGACCAGTGTTTCCCAACCCTGGTCCTCAAGGCACACTGCCCTAAATGTTTCAGATCTTTCCCTACTTTAATAGGCCTGATTGAGCTGGTTACAGTTCAGCAAACACCTGTCAAATGAAATCACCTGGACTGAAGCAAGGAAACACCTAAAACATGCAGGACAGTTGTGCCTTGAGGACCAGAGTTGGAAATGGTGCTTTAGACGTTCTTAAGAACAAGGGAGGTCCTGCGGTAAACAAAGTGTGGTTTGAGGGGGAATCCATGATTCAAAGATTCTTTCTGCAGAATTATAAATAATTCAGGGTCAAGGCTCATTCTTCAGGCAGAACATAGTCACTGGTTACCCAAACAGTAGACTGAATATTTGCGCTCCACCAGTGAAGAAGTGGGGTCTAGCTGTTGTGCGTCAGTCCAGTTCACACTGTGAAAGCTACACAGCGAAAAGTGTATTCCAGCTAATCAGCCCCAGCTTCAAGTATGTCACATGATCATACTCTGTTACTGCACTTCCTTCAACTGAGTTTAGCACAGTGTTTGGTGGGATTCATAGTTTTCGGGGAGGTTTTCTAAGTCTTTTTGTGTGCATCACAGGTCTTCATGGCTGAGTCTCAACAATAATCTTTGTTGTCAGACTGTGTGCTCGCTCTCTTTTCTAAATACTGCTGTTGCATCTGATAACGTCGTCGATGGAAGTTTCAGGTTTGAGGGTATGACCCAAGAGACTCTTTCAATGTCAGAAAATAATATTTCTATTTTGTCTGGGTAAAATATCCTGACATTTGAAGTTTTATTCTCTGTTCAGAAGACTTGCAGTTTCTAAAACAAAACTGGAAGCTAATAGAAAATCCAGCAGCCATAAACACCTTTTCCCTCCCGGCTTCCACTTTGTTTTTGCGACGGCAAGCGTTGGTTCTCATTAACATAACACATTTGTAGGTTAATTACAGCCATTACCCACTTATCTGAAACAAATAAACGCAAGATATTTTGACCCAGTTTATGATTCCCACATGTCCCAACGGGAACCAGGAACATTTTCTTTTCCCCAAGTGTAGTCCAAAATAAAAAGGGATGACTCAATAAAGCCTTTACGGGCTGATGGAAATCACAAGAAATGTGATCTCTTATCTTTATCGTCAGCCTTTATGATTGCAGACAAAGGTCTTATCTTAACGAGGGATTAAGTCGGATAACTGGACTCAGTGCCTCAGGCAGGTTTCAGCATTGCAAAGTCTAAAAGTGTCTAGATACTCAACCCAGGCATAAAGAGATAACATCAGCAGGAACCGCGACATTCTAGAAACCCTCTCTCCTTATCGCTGCTGCCGCAAAGTCCGACGGCGAGTTTGAATCGTAACAGTGGATACCGGGTGGGTGGAGGTGGAGGTGGGGGGCAAAGAGAAACTCCTTTCCAAACTATCCCCATGTCAGTGAATATCCTTGAGAATACACTTTCCCTAAAAGAAAATAAACAGAGCGCGAGTTACGTTAGATCACCGAAAAATAAAGCCAATTTGCAGACGCCACTTGATGTGCAGTAATTTAGCAGCATAGATAATTGGAGGAAAAATGTGAAACATGAGCCAAAATGGACATGTGTAATTGCTTTTTCCTGTGAGCCAAACGTTCCTGTTCCTATCTCAAATCAAGAAACCTCTGGAATCAACAAATCACTGCCCACAGGCTATTTGTGATATATCCCAAAAACATCAAAGACTCAGTAATCTGTAACGCAGGCAGCAATTTGTGAAGAGAAAAACGTACAATTGTCCGACCTTTTTGCAGCGTGAGGGAAGATGGAGATTCGTTTCTGCTTGAAATAATGTTTTCTCAGCTGCAGTTATTGAGAGCTGTCTCTAATGTAAAGGCGAACACGATAATACGTCATACTTCACAAAGGTCATTTTCAGATCTTTAAACCTCAAGAATATTTATGTGCAAATAGATTTCTAGAAAATTTACTTTGGAAATGCAAAGTCTTTCATAATTGTTAAGTGAACTTATTATTCTCTGTTAAGTCTATTTCTTTGATTACATCAGTATTGTTTCTGTTTTACCTTAATTTGGTTCTTTAGTGATTGTAGTTTATTTATTGTTTAGTTCTTCCTTGTTACTCTACTTTAGGTATGTATCTTAGCTCTTACTATTCTTTAGAGTTTAATTTCCTAGTCTCGTGTGTAACACCCTTCCGCCCCTGTGCAATTTTTTTCTCTCTCTTCATCTCCTCAATCTGCCACTGGGTCACGATTTGTTCTACAGACACAGAATAAATCAGTGCATGGATGTGCCGTAGCTTTCTTCTGTTGAATAAAAACAAACTCAAGTAATTATTTTTGAACCTGAAGAGGAATGATCAAGAGTCAACATGCAGATTCAGTAATTACTCGTACCAAAATCTCGGTGTAGTGACAGAATCAGACCTGAACATTCAGAGCCACATAAAGACAGTTACAAAGTCAGTCTTTTATCACCTGAAGAACATTTCCAGGACTAAATGACTAATGTTCTGGCAAGATCTTAAAAATATCGTCCATGTGTTCATCTTTAGTAGAATTGATTAGTTTCTTCACAGGTCTGCCCAAAAAGGTTCTAGACTGCTCTGCATCCCCAGAATCAGACTCAGTCAACGGAAAGCAGCATTCAGTTTTTATGCTCCTTGAAAGCAAACTTTCAGAAAACTGCAAAAATGTTGAAGCCCTGAATTCTATTATATAAAGAATAAAAACCTAATTGTTCAGAATTGCCTTTGATTTTTCTATTGTGCACGTGTGCAATGGAGGACATTTGAGTTTTACATATGATCAAAATGTATGAAAACATGCTTCCCACGTGAAAGACTTGTTTTTCAGATTTCACATGTAATTTTAAAGTGTGAAATTCCATGTGCTTTAATCACATTCACATGTGATCACATGTTCTTGCATGTGACTTTGCACATGAATTGACGATGCAATGGGTCCCCATGCACCCATTGTTCTCCCTTAAACAAATCACATTATCACCATGGACATCAAGGAACACTAAATTGTCAAAAAACTTTGGTCATCCTTGCAAGTCATTGTATTCAGGTATTCCAATAACCTTATTGGCTGTAGGTGTATAAAATCAATATAAAGGACAACATAAAATCAGTTAAGAGGAGGATCAGCTGATGCTGGAGTGCAGAGTGTGCCATTTTCTCCAGAGTAAATAGCAACAGACCTCCAAACACCCTGTGACCTATAGAGCAGCGCCAGACCAGTGCAGAGAGAATTTCATGGGGATAAATCCAAGCCTTACATCACCAGTTGCAATGCAGAGCTCTGGACCCAGTGTTGTAAATCACAGCACCACTAGGTTCTACATCTAGTAGTGGAAATGTATTATCTTGAGTGACAAATCATGCCTCTGTGTCTGGCAATTCAGTTGAGTTTATCTCTGCCTCAGTACGAGGGACTCGTAGTGCTTCATACTAATTTATTTTGGACAATTTATTACTCCCAGTGTTATGGAAATACCCCGTTCTGCTCTAAAATGACTGTGCAATGAACAAAACAAAGACTTGTTTTAAGGTTGGTGGGGAAGAACTTCAGTGGTCTGGCAGCGCCTTTACCTTGACGCTAGACGTAGACGCGAGATAACTCTTTTGGGATGAGTTACAATGGAGACTTAAAACCAGGCAGTCTTGTCCAAGACAAGTGTCTGACCGAACAAGCACTCTTCTGGAAGAATGGTCAAACATTTTTATAAACACACCTGTGAACTGTGTGGAAAGCCATCCCAGAAGAGTTCAAGCTGTTGAGGAACTGGAAGTCACCAGTGTAAGCACTTTTGGTAATAAATTATAAAACTTTGTGATGTCTGTATCTGCCATCAGAAAACACGTACTAGACTACCATCAGCAACTAGCCAGGTAAAAATCAGCCCCTTGTTCGATGCTATTTGCTTCCTACAGAGGGTTTGGGCCCTTGGCTATCAAGAAACGATTGCTTCCTGGAGGTGTGGACTCCGTTGAAGTTTCAAATGTTAGCCATTTGCCAACGTTTGCCTATGACATATGTAATGCGGCAGTTCATCACTGCAAAACTTACAGGAAATCACTTGCACTGTAAACAACCATCCTCCACTTCTAAGAGAGAAGTACAGATCTCAACCAGATGGTTATGATAATGTTAGTTTAATATTTGGAAGCGTGGCAGACACGGACTGAACAACTTTGTTCACTTCCTCCGCTGCCATTGCTGAAACTACAGGCAGACTATGATTCTAAAACAGAGCAGAAAATCAACTTCGTCATCATTCACAACTTCTCAATCTGTTCCCAACATGGGCCTGGTACAAATTCTACCAGAGAGATCCACGTGAACGGGAGAAAACCAAGACTGACTGTGGATTGTGACTTTAATCAAGCAGAAGTGCAATGGCCAGGCTAATTGGCAACCAATGGTTGGGCCTAAATGTTGTGTTTTTGAGTGGAGCCATCACCAAAAGTCGTCAAGTGATGGCATGTGGCATTGTTTTCAACAATGAGTCTCAGTTCTACGTTACCGTAGATGTCCAAAAACCAGAACTTCTGAGGTTGTGGAGGAATGAATTAATATTACTCCAGCGATTTTTCAAGACTACACATCGCATTTTGCAATGGAGAACCCCGGTCTCATAACTGCAGCCACCTGTCTAAACTGTATTGAGACATCATCTGTCATCTTCAATCAGTACGACCCGTGTCAGCACACAGCACATGCGTCTACCAAAAGGACGTCCACTAGCATTATTTTGTTATTTAATATGGACAGGGTGACGGTTCAGAAAATGTTTGACTGCAAGGTTACCAAGATGAGGTCTGCAGTGGATCCTGTTAGTGGGAGGTCATCTCGTTTCCTAAAACCCTTCAATGGATTTCATTAAGTTAACAGCTTGCCGTCAGCACAGACACAGGAAGTCAGACTGTTGTGTCATGATGAATGCTCTTCCAAGCACTGCATGTCATTGTTAGTGGTTAAACTGAGGTATGTGGCGGGGGAGGGGTGTTGCTAAGTTGTGACTATCAAAACTGAGTTTCAGTTTTTGATGTTTTTTTTATTATTATTATTATTTACAGTTTAATCCATTGAAATATAAGAACAAACACCTGCAGCTTTTAAACTTTCATGTAAATAATGTGTAGCTCAATCTTAAATTTATATATATCTTGAAAACCCCGTCATTTAAGCGTTTAGGATCTCAAACATCTCAATTTCATGAATTTCCACTGTTGTAATTCACTTGCGGTTTTGTAATACGCTGGTGGCTTTGTATAATACCAGAGAACAAACATTCAAGATTTATTGGCCGTTTATTATGTATGCGCAGCTTTGCAACAACTCGGATCATTCTCACATAAGTATGATTGTGAAACGCTTCAGAACTTAAGATGGCTGATATATCGCCATGCAAACAGCCCAATAAACCACAGAGTTATGCCTGATTATGTTGAAACATAAATCAGGAATCCATCTATTATAAATCCTAATTATTTCATTCCCAAAAGCAAATTTGGGATTGCCTTCCTTGGAAAAATCTTACTCTGTGACAGCTTCACTTTAACGGATGTAAAGTCATAAAATTCTTGCCTGTCACAGCACCACATATCTGATTGTACTAATTTGCAAACAATACCCTAAACACCTCGTATATAACAAATTTCTGGGATAATTTAATTGCCCAGATTCCTGTCTGGAGCCCCAGTGTGGAGGTACATGATTTCAGAGAAGAAGGGGGAAAAAAACCCTCTTAAAACTGGGATCTGTGCCAACAAGTACCCAGGTGGTTCATTTAGGGACCATGCAAAATAGCATTATATATTTCTTTATTGCATATGTTTCTCAAAACTTCTTAGATTACCCCGTAGTTCCTTCTCTCTGTGCACACACGCATACACACACACACTTTGCACCTCAGATGCCTATAGATTTTGACTTCATATAAGCCTTCATAAGATGTGTGTTTGCACATAATAGGATGTGTGTGCTCACATTAAAATTCATAGCCAGCCACCTTCCATATGGTCAGGCATTTTAAGAAGAAGGAAAAAGCTTAAACAAACAGATGTCTCCAAACCAAAAAATTTGGTCTCCAAACCAAAAAATTTGGTTTGGAGACCAAAACATGTTACATTCTGCTTATTTCTGGTTTTTATGCTAATGTCTGAAAAGATCAAATTAATTCAGTTCAATTCACAAAAACACTTTGTTGATCCCAAAGAGAAATTAAAAGTTGTTGCAACTCATTAATTTAAAGTCTTCAAAGAGTTATTGTAGAGAGTGATGGCTGTTGGCAGGAAAGATCTCTTGTAGCAGTCTTTATTACAGCGAATCTGCAGGAGCCTCTGAGTGAAGATGCTCTGTTTAGCCACAAAGAACAGATTTCTGATATTTTTTTTCCTTAAAACATGCAAAACAGGGTCAAAATGATTATTTGTCACGATTCAAATCCAATGGATATATAAACAATTAGGCTAAAGTAAGAGGTAGAATCTTTAAAAAGGAAGCAAACAAAATAATTAATGGATCCAATCATCTACTTGACAACTGCAAGTCAACCATGGTGTGAAGTCTGAATGTTTTTGTCCCTACCATAATTACCACATGATCAGTAAAATGGCTTGTGTGTTGGGCTAATTGGTAAAGCTGAGAGAAAAAGGCTTATGCTTCGTTTTATTTATACTGCAGTTATTAAGGACGAGACGGATTATTAATTATAAGTTTCTAGATGCTATGGTCAAAGGAAAATGCCTTCAAATTCAGTTATTAAATAAGAACTGTTATAATTTTCCAATGGTGATTTTTATTTTCTTTAATTGTCAAGCTAAAAATTTCAATTTTTCTGAAGATATTCCAGCAGGAACAGACCATAAATGTGAACCAAGCAAGCCATTTTTAAACCAAAAGGCCTCGTAATCGTTCAGAGTTGGATAGCAACTAATTACATTTAATCAATATCATTTCCTTGAGTAAGGAAATGTTTTATGCAATTGTAGGAGTACTTTTAGTACGATGTACTTTTTCCTTTTACTTGAGTAATTTTATTACGAAGTATCTCAACTCTTACTTGGGTCAAATTTCTGGATTCTCTACCCACTGAATGAAAGACAAACATTTTCTTTTACACGATTTTGCTATTTTTTGCGACATATATTATTGTCATTTTGGTCCTGAAGATACCAAAATCTCCACTTACCTGTATATTTTGGTCTGTCTAATTATGTAATTTTAAAATATTAAATAATTGATAATTTGATCAATTATTTGGTACTTGAGTCGACTTTTTACCAAATACTTTTCTTACTCTTAATTTCTAGGATGGCTACTTATTACTTTTGAAATATGTTGATGTAGTGCTACTCCTGAGTAAAATCTGTACCCACCTGTGTAATCAGTCTTTGGTCAGATTGTGGTAGTGTTTCCCTGTATCTGTAAATGTTAAGTTGGTAAAAGAAGAAGAGTGCTTCAGAGCGGTACACCTGCATGTCTTGCCCACTTCCTGTGACAAACTTTCCAGATCAAACATTACCACCTAGTAACAACAAAAAGCAGCCATCCCCGTAAATTCCAACATGACAGCACTCTCCTAAAAGTGAAAGCCTCTCGCTCTTTCACCATCTCGGACCCAACTGGCACCCCTCAACGTTCCTCCCCCCTCCCCCCACTAACCCCGGGCTTCGCTTCTCCAGCATCACTCCCAACCCCTGCCAGTCTCTGGGAAACTCCCAGCGTGCTCTCTGGTCCACCAGTAACCGCAGGAAATGAGCCTCGGAGAGCGCTGAAGTTTAATAAAAAATAAATGAATGGGGTGTTCCCAGGGACAGAATGAATGAAGGGCGAAAGAGGAGGAGGAAGAAAAGAGGCACAGAAGTCATCGTAGGTGCCCTGAAGTGGCAGAAAAGGTTGAGGAGGACACACACATGCAAAACGCATGCATACACACACAAAAAAAGGAAAAACAAAGTTAGCTAAATGGGAATCCATTGTTGGTTCTGAGCAGTGATGAATCAGAGAAACCAAAACCGGCTCTTAAGGAGGGCAACACGGATCACCTAGCGGATCGTTTAAAACCGACTAACCTCTTCCTTACCCTTTCCTTTCCTTTCTCTTTCCACGTTCTTAGGGCATTGAGCCTACATACACAGTCCAAACACACTCAGACACGATCTGCCCTTGCGCATTTTGTGTGTGTGCGTGCGCGCGCGCACAGAGATAGCCGTGTAGATCCCTTTCTTCCCTCTCCCGACACAATAACTCTCATGCTCTGAATGGAGGAACAAACATTCCAGACATGCCACATGTCGGGGCTGCTGGCGAATCATTAAACGGTGGAAGAGAAACTGCAGGACACCCTCTTTTTCTCCCACGTCCTCTCTAATTACTCTTATACCTTTTTAATTGACACAAAGCATGAAACGGCTATTAACCCAAAGTGAGACCGGCCCGGGAGTTTCAACGCAAACGGATGAGTTTTTACGCCGTGATATGCGATAACTCTATAAATTAGGAAACGGATATTATCTCCTCCTCCCCCCGCCGCTTCCCCCCGTCTGTTTTTGCCAGCTGACTGCTCCCACGATTCCGGCTCACCTCGAGGGCGCTGCAGAAGAAAAAAGTATGGGGCGGAAGAAGAAGAAGAAGAAAAAAAAACATGAAAACCCTCTTCCAGTGTCAGACATGACAAAAGAATTGGCACAGAAGCAGCATCAATAAATGCGGCTTTGAGCGAATCCCGCAGACAAGAAAGGTGATTCAGAAACGGTGCTTGTTGCATATCCACCAGCAGCTCGCATGCCCTCGGGGGCCCTGCCCCTCTTTCAAAGTGTGGCCCATCTAAGTGTCTGAAGTGTAACACCAAGCAGTCTATTGAGAGGCAGGTGATGTGCAGAACAAAGGGGGGGATTCAGCACCTCGGTGACACAGTGGGAAAGAGATGAGTGATTATTAGCCCCGCTGAGGGCCCCGACAGACCGTTTAAAGGAAGCTTCCTTTGATTGTGACAGTGTAATTGTTCCACAGATACAATCACGTTGAGTACTTACCTGAGGCTGGGGAAACTGGACTTTCATTAAAGTGCGGGATTGTCTCCAGGCTGCTCTGTAATTGTGCCTGCTGTTGTCTTGTTCTGTGGGGCTTTTTTTTTGGTCGGCCTTCTTTCTGCTCTGAGGTGATCCAGAGGTGTGTGAGCGCCGGACTTTTTCGCTTTAAAATTTGACTCGGGTTCACGCTTGCAGTGGGTAGAATAGATGTTGGACACATCACAGTTTATTATAGTCAACATTTTTCTGATGGTGCGACGGAATATTTGGACCATACTCAGCATGAAATTAAAAAAATTAAAGTACAAGAATACAGTCATAAAATTACGGGAATAAGGTCACAATGATGAGAACAAAGCCATAATAATTTGAGAATAAAGTCATAATATTATAAAAAAAGTCGTAATATTATTCTCATACTATGACTTCACTTTTCAGAAACAATTTTGTTTTAACGTTTCATTAGCAAGCTTTTCAAAAATAAAATTACCATGCAAAACAGATTTCCTTTTTTTTCTTTTTTTTTTTTACCAGTGCAAAAGTCTAAAATTCAACTTTTCCCATTGTAGTGATTAACCAGATTTGTCTGAATCGGTGACAAGAAATAAATCAAAGTCCAGCGGCAGAGACAGAGGTGGGAGCAGAATAAACAGGGAAAAAAAAGAAGGGGAGAATCTTCTCACTCAATCGTGTTCTCGTCTCTTACATTAAAAAAAGCAAACTGGGCCCCTGTGTTTGTTTTTGATTCAGCAGGCTGAGATGACACAGTCTGTTGGGTGCTCTATTGGCCATGTGGTCTGGGTCCACTGAGCGTGGCTGTGTGTCCAAGGGCCGAACTGATTAGATAATAAACCACAGGAGGAAGCGAGAAAAAGGAGGTGGCAAAGTGGGTTTTTTTGTTTTTATTTTATAAAAAAAAAATTTTGTCACTGCTTTATATGTGAGAGTAGAAAAACAACTTGAACAGCACACAACACTAACATTTTCAAAGTGCTGATGTTTCGCATCTGTCGCCAATTATTTTTCCGAGCGCCTTATCGGGAATGGAATGAACTACTTTGAGGCAATCGTATCCTTCATAAACACAGGATGTTTCCCTTTTAGCTTTAGAAATTAAGAGGCTGAGAGCTGGTTGCACACTGCAGATTTTGCAACCTAATAAAAACAACACAAGAACACTTTCTGGTTTGATATTCCGGGGGATTGTTTGATTTAGGAAGATTAGCTCCGAGGTATAATAGCAGAACCCCAGCAGACTGTCAGCCGTGATTTGCCAAGAGGAAACAGCATAAGAGCTCTCCCTCGGCTGTTTATTCCCCTCTCGAGTCGCAAGGCGGTGTGAAGTATTTTTCGTTAAAGAAAAATAAATTACTGTTATTATTGTTTAAATCTGTCACACTTTCCCCAGCGCCTGTAACGTAACCCCTCTGTTTAAGTGATCCGCTGTTGTCAAATGATAAACGTACGCTAGCATTGCACGCTAAGGACGATGCTTGTTGCACTGACCCCTGTCCTCCAGGTTGAAGCTGCGGTAAATTTAGACGATGTTAATGGGTCTGGTTCAGATCAAGTGCAAGGCAGGAAAGTAAAAGTCCACGGTACGTCTAAGTGTTTTCCAACGCGACTCTCCATTTAAGCATTATTTGCAGGTGTTATTACATTTCTGCCCCCTTTGCTGGTTTTTTTTATCCAATAGACTTTACATCTTGAGCCATACTTCTCTTTTTGGTGTTTTCTTGGACAACACAATTGCCAGAAACACAGCTGCCATAAACTATGTGTAGTCTTTATGTTGGTTGGAACATATTCCTGCTGTGTTTTTGTATTTAGCTGAGTGTCTTTCCTTGACAGGATAATTGGCAGAGATATCTTTGTCATTACTCTGACTTTTTTTTATTTATTTTTTTGCCTTATTTCTCAGAAAGTACTCCTGGCCTAATGGCTCTTTGCTTGGTTTTGTCTGCGATGTTTCTACATCTTCAGTGGAGTTCACCTGAGGTAAATTCAGATGATTGGATTTGATTTGGAAAGGCACACCAAGCACGAATTCAAAGGTTTCTGAGACAAGATTGTCTCTGGAAGGATACAGCAACATTCCTGCTGCTTTGAAGGTCCCAGTGAGCTCAGCGGCCTCAATCATTGACCAATGGAAGAAGTTTGAAACCAGCAGGGCTCTTCCCAGAGCTGCCGGCCATCGAAACTGAACAATTGGGGGAGAGGGTCGGTTAGGAAGGTGACCAAGAACCTGATTGTCACTTTGTAAGAGTCTTCCAATAGCAACCCACCAATCAAGCCTGTATGGTTGAGCGACCAGACGAAAGTCGCTCCTTACTAACTGATGGCAGCGAGTCCGTTTGGCTAAAGGCACCCGAAGGACTCCGTGACCAGAAACAAGATTCTCTGGTCTGATGAGTCAAAGATTGAACTCTTTGGTGTGAATGCCAGGCATCTTATTTAGAGGAAACCAGACTGAGGAGACGGTTTAGTTTTCAAAGCACACAGTCAAGATCTGATAGGACTGGCTTCAGAACCAGTCTGTGAACGTCCTGGAGTGGCCAGAGTCCAGACTTTGGTCTGTCACACTCTGGCAAAACAGTGCTTTACATGTTTCTATCATGTAAAGCACTTTGAACTGCCTTGTTGCTGAAACGTGCTACACAAATAAACTTGACTGGACTTGATGGCCACTTACCACTGAGATGAATAAATGATTTACGATACAAAGTAGCTGCATGGATCATCCATCTGGGATTCAAATGTTAATACGGTAGAAAATTAATCAACTACGTTACACTCGGCTTTTTTCCCTAACAGTCTGATACACGCAATTTAAAAATGTGTCATAAAGTAGCTTTTAGGATATTACAATACAGGGTAGAAATATTCCCCCCAAAAGTGAAAACAAAATAAATTTCCATTAAACTTTCACTGATTTTTGTTCTTGTGTTTTGATAGGTTAAC
The DNA here is from genome assembly GCF_051168715.1 of Poecilia mexicana. Taxonomy (NCBI): domain Eukaryota; kingdom Metazoa; phylum Chordata; class Actinopteri; order Cyprinodontiformes; family Poeciliidae; genus Poecilia; species Poecilia mexicana. Next base: position 27,105,812 of record NW_028263385.1, on the reverse strand, counting down.
ATTGTTTTGCATCATGGTCTGAACATGTACACTAGTTTTTTACCTAATGTCATATTGACTGGTTTAAATGTATTTAGCTGTGCAGAAAATCTCTAAATAAATCAAATCTAAATCAGACAAATGTCTAACAACTGGAATGAGTCCTAATTTATATTTCCTCTTCAGTCTCACCATATGTGATATTAAAAACTGAATATTGTGCTATATTTTAGTTGAATTAGGCCATCTATTTTTTTTTGTTTATTTTTTGTCGTACTGGAGTTGAGACTTGAACCATAATGTTGTACTTTAATTAATCTCAAGTCTTTACTTTTATTTTGATGTATGCAGCAAATGCCAAAATGGACAAAAATAACAATAATAATATTCAACAATATATTTAAATAAATGTAGATTAAAAAAAAAAAAACATTTATTGTAGAAATATAGACAGTTTTAGTGGGACTTATTTTGAAACGCCTGACTAGGAATTATGTTTTTGAGATACGGGACACACAACCAGATGATAATTCAAGAGAAAAAATTGCATTTGTTAAATAATTCTGCCTTTCTTGCCCTTAGTGTTCTAATCAGTGCTAACTGTGTTAGCTCCATCTGCGTTTCCCAAAAATATGTACATCTGCAGATCCAGAGGCACACCCTCCCTAAGTCCTACAACTTAGGAAGTGCATATCGAAGCCTCTGTGCTGGATAATGAGGACGTAAAATGACAGGTGACACCAATATTACGTTCCCTTTAGTGGCCTGGCGCGCTTCCACGAGTCTCAGAGCTGCGCGCAGGAGGGTCCGTCTTTCAGCCAGATCTGATTCCGAAAAAAGACTTGGGGAGGCTCCGTTTATGGGCCCCGAGGAGCAGGAATCATAACATGGAACCTGATGGGAACGACTGTTTTCCACTTCCCTCTTTCTTAATGAGGCCTCGGGCCCTGGTGCGAGTCGGACCTACCTCGCTCGCCGTCGTTTCTCACGTCCGCCGGATCAGAATTCGCTTCCTTCTCACAGTAAATCTGGCGAGCGGCGGGCCTGATCGGCACTAATTACCGGCACTCCTTCGAGGGAAGCTTGCCCACTCGTCAGACGACCGGACAGGGGGGGCCGTTAACGTCGCACACGCACGTGTGTGTGTACATGTGCGCGTTTATGTGTGAAACGGGGGGAAATTGAGTTGCTATAACAGGAGATGAGCAAATTGAATTCTCACACCACATGTCCACACAGTGGGACAGTTCTTACCTCTGTCCTTCCTCATCACCCAAACTCTCTCAACCCCCTCCTTCTCTTCCAACACCGCTCGCTCCCCTTGCTCTGAGTTTATAAGTGCCTGTGCCCCCAGAATTTAAAATAATAATATCGGGTTTCCAGGCAGGTAAGTGCATCCAGACTCGTTATCTGTGATATCACCGGTGCTTTGGCCCTCTTCCTCCTGCTGCCTTCCTCTCTTTTCTCCCTCTCTTTCTAGGTTATCTCTTGCCTCTCCCTAAAACTGTACAGTGAAATGCAATACGTCGCATTCTATGCTCTGTGAAAAGCGTTTTCCGCAGCATCTTGTCATCGTTTGGGTGACCAGCGGCCGTTTGAAGTGCTCTCGGGTTCGGAGCTCAGCGTATAACGGTGACGGCTCGGCTGCACAACAGCGTATTATTTACCCAGATGGGGTTAATTGCTGAATAAAAGAATGGTTCTTTTCAGTTGACCATTGTGAAGCTTCACCCAGCCTTTCTCCACACACACACGCGCGCGCGCACCCCCCCCCCCCCCCCCCCCACACACACACACACAGATGACACACATCTCCACAGATGCAGAAATGTGAGCATGCTTACTCAAAGTGTGCACACGAGTAAACCAGATATGAGTGGAGATATGGAAATATTAGGATATTATGATAGAACGTAAGGAAGAAACGTCAAACACGTTTCATTTACTATTTACACACTAACACAAAAAATAGAGACGCATCAATCAGAAATTCAGCGACTTTCGCAAGGATTGGACTTTGATTTGGTATTATGTTTCATGATTTTGTTGTTTTTAATTATTAACATTTAAAACCTGAACTGTGTTCTCCACATTTTGGATATGAATGCAAACTGAACTATTTACTTCTTACATAGAGGTACAGATTTGTCTTCTTCCACTTCACTTAAAATCCTTATGAGATAGATCTATTTGTTGAGAGAGAGAGAAAAAATCATAAAATCTGAAAATATGCCTTGCACATCTCAAAATGTAAAATTGTACTACTTGGCATTATATTAGAATTTTATCTACAAATGTATTTGAAAAATAATTAACTTTGTTCAGCATTCTACCTCGGAGGCAGTTCTGGTTTAATGTTCTGTGTCAGACTGTATTGCAACCACACGGGAGCCTCATTTACTTATTGTAATGGGAATAATAGTTAAACATATCAGGACCAGAGGTGTTGTCACACTGTGTGTGAGAGGAGTTTGAGTTACATAAATCCAGTAAAACTGTTGCATAGAATATTTTAAAACAGAGACAAAATGATTACTGTGTTGACATTTTAAGTTTATTTAGCACCATAAACTTCTAATTTGTTTTAACTTTGCTAAACATATATCAGTTGTGGAGTAAGTAAAACCTTACCTTAAAGGTACAGGCAAAGCACAACCCATGTATTGATGCCTTAGTCCTCATGCCGGTGGCTGCAGGTTCAATTCCCAGCCTGGTGACATTTGCAGTATGTCTTCCCCCTCATAACCCTCTTTCCTGTCAAACTACTTTCAAATAAAGGCAACTAGAGCCAACAAAACTTTTTTTTTTTTAAAAAGATGCAGTATTATGTAAAATACATGTTTTTGAGCATTATCTCATGTTATGTTATTCCTTCAACAAAAACAATCCTGTAGCTTTGATTCTTTCATAAATATTTGAGAAATTCATGAGTCTCCAGTGTATACATGCACTCTTTAAATTTCTCTTTAGGGTGCACACTAGAGAGATTAGCACTCTTTTATCATTCTAAAAGAGGGCAAAAAGTCTGCAACATGGTCCACAACTCCTCTTTCTGTTCTGTGATTGGCCTGGTTGAAATTTAATGGGATAAATCCCGCTCTATGGGAGAAATCCCAGACGGAGCACTGAAGGGAGATGAGAATCGAGTGGAATTGTGAAAAGGAAAGGAGACACATTTTGATTCTCCAGTTGATTTCTTTGTGGATCTCAAACAAAATTCAACATTTGAATTTTCAGCTTATTGAGATGGTATGTGAGTGTGTGTGAGTGTGTGTGGTGGGAGTACACCATGAGGAGTGATACTCCATTGACTTTCCCATTGCCTCCAAAACAGATGGGATGCCTCTGTAGGCAATCTGCTGCCGCATTTATACATTTGCTGCTCAGTCTGATGACATATGATGATGTTCTGTTTGCATGACCTGAATATTCAGGGTTTTTATTTTTTAGTTTAAAAGAAACAGTTAATGCATGGTAGGGGCGGACTGACAACAAAAGAAACCCGAGGTTAAATAGCTCCCACACTTTGGGGCAGGATGGCAGGTCGGACAGGGCTTGACAAGTTCCAGAACGGTAGCCTCTCCTGATCCCCATTAGCAGCAGCCTGACAGTATTTCTCCTTTGAAGAGCAGAAAGTCAACACTCCATTTGTGGAGATAAGCTGCAGGTGAGGGGAACGCGCTCAAAAAGAGAGAAAAAAAAGAAGAAAATGGCTGGCTGTGGATAACACGGGGGTGGGGGGTGGGGAAGCGGGAAAAAAGCAAAGGTTAAATAAATTGACCTGTTGAACTGCATCCATTAGGCACTGAGCCTGTTAAGGCGACGTCTATATTTCTGCTAAAAATTCTTCAAAAGTATAAATTTCCTCATTTGTTACCCCCGGATGCGGCGGCGTTCAAGCCGATCCTCCCCCACCCCTCTTGCCGAAAGTCATCGGGAGTTGGCGCTCTAGCTGTGTCCCAGTGAGCGACGTGCGTCTTGAAAAGAGCTCTCACTCTCACAGCTCAGAACCTCTCGTCTTATCCTGCATTGATAAACTGAGGAGGCAGAGAAGAAGGTTGAGAGAGGAGTGCTGGGGTTGGGGGGTGAGGGGGGTGGGGGTTCCTCTGCTGTCCACCTATTAATTATATGGCCTTCATTAACACTGGGTTGATGAATGGCCTCTGCTGGAAAGCCGAGTTAAGAGGAGGTGTTAACACAGCACCTGCCTGCACTCATGTGGCCACTTATTAACCAACAATGACCTTCCACATCATAAACCCACTGCCTGGCTATTTGCTGTCTAATAAACGGAGCCCCCTCTTTCTCTGCCTTCCACTCCACCAACCCCCCCTTTTCCAATGCGTGGACCCCTTTTTAGTTGAGTCCCTCAAAGTTTATTGTTCTGGTGGGGCGGAGAGGAGGGGAGGGCGAAAAATGGATGCCTGTAAACTTCGGACACCTGGAATCAACTAAAATACAGATCCATGGGACCAAAAAGGAGTTAAGTAGCGTTGGTTGTTAATGGATTGATGAAGAGCCTCTCCACGAGCCCTCTGAAGGGGAGACAGAGGAAACTATGTGCAAAGTGTCAGGGCTTTTTTTTTTTTCTCTTGACATTGTAGCTAATGGTAGTAGTTAGGCAGTACTCAAATACCAAGCTACCTTTGTGTAAGGTCAGGCTGAGGGTATTTAAGAGAGAGACAGAGGGTTTTTTTTTTTTTTTTTTTTTGCCCAGTTATAGAGCTGAATTTAGCCCTAAAATCATTTCCGTCAACTAAATGAATCCTGGAGCTGTAGGTATTATTAAATTAGTACAATGCGCCGCAGCAAAGGGAAAAATAACGAAGGGAAACCGTTGAAGAACAACTCAGAACCACCTTTTTCTCACTCTCCGTCGGATATACGACACGCAGACTCGTTGCCATAGCAACAACGCAACAATACGTTTCGGGATTAAACACCGAAAGACACTCAAGCATTTTCATTTCAAGTGATCATTGTGGCGGATTAGCTACTGCTGCTATTAGCTAATCTAGCACAGCAGTGGTGGATTAGCTCATTTAGACACCTGCTCTACATCAAAGCAAAGCTAAACGTTTCTCAAAACTTGTTGAAAATACAAGACAGAATCTGGCCGGGGGAGGTCGCCAAGAGCCTGACAGCAGCCCTGAAGAAGATGCAGACATTTCCAACAAGAAGTATTCATGTTCTACATGTTTTCTCCATGTGGCGACTGGAGAATAGGCGCAAAAGGAGACACTTCTCTTCTTCCAACGAAAACATCTATGTTTGGCCAAAATCTAAGAAAACTATGTGAGAGACAGTTCTTAAAAAAACCGTAACGATTTGGACTTCTCTTCTATAAAAGGTTTGGTGGGATAATGGTCCCATCAGTTTTCTTCATTTGAAATACGTGTTTGTTTTTTTATTAAGTTGGGTGAAATTATGAATAACTCCAAATGTCAGCAAGATTGAGCCAAAAGCTTTTCAGGTGACTGGAAGAAAGTTGAAAATGCAGCAGCAGGATTTTATTTTTGCAAGCAGTTCAGGCGAACATCCAAATCAACCAAAGAATGGATTTATAAGAATAAAAAAACTAGCTAAAGTATATATTATATATATATATATATGAATATATATTTAAATATATAATTTTTTAGACCTTTACAACCCTTTGAGATCTAAAGATTTAAAGGGCATTACAAATAAAACCAGTACTGCTACTATTATTAGCATTATTTTTATTACTATAAATAAAAGTGGAAAAACTTTTAGGATGTGTCAGTTTTATATATATATATATATATATATATATATATATATATATATATATATATATATATATATATATATATATATATATATATATATAATAGAACAATATATATATATATATATATATATATATATATATATATATATATATATATATATATATATATATATAGAACAATATATATATATATATATATATATATATATATATATATATATATATATATATATATATATATATATTTATAAACCTTTGTAGCCCCTTGAGATCTCAAGATTTAAAGCACATTATAAATAAGATGTATTACCATTAATAAATGTTTTAAAAAGTTTGAAATAATTCTAGTTTCTCATTTTTTGCACAACAAAAACCTGTCATGTTAACAGTACACACCTTTGAGCTCCACCTTACATTATTGGACCCATAACAATGGTAACAGACTATAACGGGGCATTTCTAACGTTATGAAACAATAAGTAAGTGAAAAAAGTACTAAATCGAGCCAAAAAAATTCAAACTTAATGAGTCCCTGTTAAAGGGATAATGCAATATTTGTGTGTGGGTGGGCAGTTTTTGTCATTTGCTCCGAGGCTAGCTCTATAGTGGCTGTGCGGATTGAGACCTCTTAACAGACGGCCATAGCTGAGTAGATCCCAGACAGACATAATGGTTCAGGGTTGGGCCAGCGCTCAGTCCCTCCACAGACCGGGAGCAGAAATGGGGGAGCGAGAGAGAGAGAGGGACCTGGTAATGGGCCCTAATGTGAGGACGTATTTATTTCATCCACTGGCCCAAGTAATTGGCTGTCTTTCAGTGTGGCCGGGGTTAAAACGCAGAGTGATGGATGGCAGTTTTGACAGAGGTTAGTTGGCTTCCGCTTTCGCTGCTATTCTTCTCTCTGAGAGATGGATCCTGTAACTGGCTTTGGTGGAGCGATTCCCGTTCAAAATCCCCTCCACACCCCCCTCTCCCACGCCAGACCGAGACCTCAGGGGCAATTTTAGCTAAATGCGAACACCGAGTACGACACAAATTACAGAAAACAAAAGAGCTATTAGCAACGAACAGAGCCGTCGTGTTTACCCTGGCATGAAACATAATTCTCCCCGTTTGGATTATAATGTCACATTTAAATTCCTTCATGCAATACCAAAAAATCACTGTGGGAGTATGGGATAAATGGGCATGTCAGACCTTTTAGCGGCTAATCTCAATGAGTGTAATGACAAGAGATAAATTCAAATAGGAAAGCCCAATCTGAACCCATTAAGGAGAGGCACCGCGGCGTGTGCATGACAATATTTTCCTGTCTGTCAGCGTGAATTTATTGTACAGTAAACTTAACTAATTTCCTTTGGTTTCAGTTGTAAAGGAAAGGAAAGTAGCCGCGGCCTTGGCAGGTGTGCTCTCACGTTGTCAGTTATTTATAGTGAGGTCGGATTTTATTTCAAGCTTTAACTTTGTTTCTTTATGGTTTATAGAAACGTCTCCGGTTTGTCCCAAAAATGAAAGACTTCAGGTTCGACTTAGGCCTCTCCCTGAAAGACTTGAAACTTGACTCAGACTTCTGGTCTGAGGCTTGAGTGTTGGTAACAGTGTGCATCTCATGTAATGAAGAGTAAAAGGAAGCAGGTGTTTTACACTGAAAGCGTGTTTTACAGAGCAAGGGTTCCCTTTGTTAGAGGGTGACATCACGGGATGTTAATGACTCACAGCAATATGTTTATGTTGGCTATAACTTTACAAAAATAACATTTTCTTGCTGCTAAGATAGCTGAAGTATGCAATGATGCTTTCATAACTAATGCATCGAACAAAATCACTTCCTGTTCTGTCCATTTAAAGTTCAGCACTCATTTATTTCCTCACTACGCCTTATAGTAATATAAGGCGCAGTAATATATGACCTCAATTTGAACATCTCTTTACGATTTAGAATTGATAACAAAGGCTTGAAATTTTTTTTGAAGCAAAAATGAACCTCCAGTATCATCCTTTGCTGTTGTTTTCGGATGTTGCGTCTGTGTATCAGATTTAGCGGTGTACCGGAAACATGCGAATACAAAGGTTCTGGCCTGAATGTGTTAAAGCCCCTTGCCAACTGGACCGTATATGGTTGATTTATAAATATATATATATATATATATATATATATATATATTTTTATTTATTTATTTATTTTCTTTGTTAACAACCTGGAACAAAGAGAAGTAGTGCCTGGAACAGAACCAGCCTTCTTTATCAGGTTGTTGGGCCTTTTTAAGTCCATTGGTTCTGGTGCTGCTGCCCCAGCAAATGATGGCAGAACAGATGACAGTCTTAACCACGGACTTATAGAAGATATGCAGCATTTCAGTGCAAACCCTGAAGAAGTGAAGTGTGCTCCGTTATTAATCCAGGTGAATGTTGAGGCCTCTTCCTGTGTCTCTGAGAGTCTTCACCTCGTCTTCAAGCTCATGATCATGTTTCCTCCTCCCCAAAAAAACAATAATTTTGTACCGGCACATAAAAAGGGAAGAAAAAACATAGTAAAACATCACATTTTCTTTGCTGAGAAACTTTATGGTTCTTCACAGTCGAAGGCCAAAATCATTTCAATCATCTGGCTGGTGACTCCACTCAGGCGATCTGTTATCGCATTGCATGAACTGTGTTGTGCGTCCTTTCCTCCTCCTTGTGTTTTTCCTTCTGTTGAAGCCAAGACTGTGCTTAAGACGTGTTTCATAATCCTGTGGCGTTTTTTTTTTTTGTACTGTTTTTGATGGGTGAACTGAAATCCATGTCTCTCCGTACTCGCTCCCTGATTTTTTTAGTGTGGATGAATCGCTACAGTGAGTAAAACCACCCAATACACCCTCTGCTGTGTTGCCAGTGTACGTCTCCAGAGAATTTATTTATGTTATAAAGGTATATTTTTCATAACAAAATATTCCAGTTTACTTTTATGCAATCTTTTAGGAAAAATTGTTGCACTTATTTGTGCCCTACAATTGATCAACACTCCATATGTGGAATCCTGCATTCAAAAGCTTCAATTTTAGTAGAAACATCATTTTATAAATATTTGTTTGTAAAAATAGTGAGAAGAACGATTGGAATTTATTTACATTTGAGCTAGGCTTGCCATTTGCTGAATGATAAATTGTCCCAGAAGTTATCGCGGTAAATGATAACATTGCTGTTTTGTGACCATTTTCAAGTAATATAACCGTAACGGCATAATAATCCAAGAACACGTTCTCAAAGATCAGTAAACTTTAAATTCTAATGAACATTAATCACCGGGACTGACATTTTATTTATCCAAAATAAAGAAACAAAACAGCACAAATGATAAATAGAATGAATAATTTAGTTTCTGTCAACAAAATTGCCCTTCAAGAAACGTCATCATCCAGTTTTTTGTAAAAAAAAAAAAAGAGAGAAAGAAAACGATAAATTATTGAGTTTGTTTTAGTTCATCATGCTAATAATTGATTTTTTTGCTTATTCTAACAGGCTTAGTTTGATAGGTTTTCTATGACTGAATTTTATTAAATATGCCTTCCTAAATAAAAAGCTTGGCTGGAACAAGATAAACTAACACAACCTAGATATTTGTGTTAGCTAAACCACATATTTACATAAACTGAATAAAAAGACACATACACATTTTTCTCTCAATGTCTGAAGTTAAGTCAGACCAAACTGCCTTTGTTTTAGCTTAGTTGGCTCAATTATTTCGATTTCTAATGCCACAAAACTTAATGAGAATTTTTTTTTAAAGATTTATTTTTGTAACTTTCCTTGAATTCAAAAGTTTACATACGTTTGGTCAGTATGTGGGACAACTGTCTTTTAAGCCGTATGACTTGGGTCAAATCTTTTAGGTTACTGATTTAGGAAATATAAATCATTTGGCTAAATCTAACTGACCTAAAACCAGAGTGGTTTGGTCTGATTTAGCTTAAGACGGTGGGGGAAATAGATAGTGTTTGTGTCTTTTTATTTGGTTTTTGGTAAATATCTTGTTTCAATTGTAGAAGCAATTTCGTGAGTTTTGAAGATGGCAAACCCCGACCTTAATTTTCGGCGTTAGTCAGATTAATAAAGCTTCTTCCAGGGTAAATGTGTTGCCCAAAAACCTCATAACACAAAACAAGTTTCTGATTATTTGAAAAGCACAATTACAACTCACGAGTACACTGGAGCAGAGAAACGGTCGAATGTTGTTGAGGCTGTGGACTGGACTGTCAGTGCAAAAACAACTTTCATAAAGTTACAATTTCAGGGCATCACAGATTTTCAGATTACAGGACTTTAAAATTGAACTGCAATTATTAACTAAAAGAGCTTGTAAAAATAAAAAAAAGTTTTAAAAAAATGGGGGAGATTTATTTTGTGGACATTTTCTGGGAGCTGAATTTAACCATCCCTGCGGAAAGGTTGTGGCTGACATATAAAAGAATCACCAAGGACACAGATTTTTTAAAGGTTACCCTAACCCCACCAGTTAACCAAAATATGTTTATTACATCCAATAAATCTAATCAAAGCTCTCCCTCTCATTTCTCCATCTGAACCAGCTTTTGCCTTACCCAAAAACAATAAGGAGGACATTTTTAAAACCAGACGTAGACACGCTACACGCTTTTTTGATCATTATTCAAAAGCAACTTGGAGAGTTATGATTCCACTATATTTTCTCGATCCCTTGATTATAATCACACAGGTATTGCCGAAATTCTTAAGCAAGCTGGGAAAGGGGTTTAGAACAAAACATATAGAAATAAATCAACTGTGTGACAGTTTTAGATTCCTCCGACTCCGCCGAACAAACGTTACTCCTAGTTGTCGAGGAGGAAGTTTTTGCAGCAGCTGACGATAAATCAAACATGTGTTTACGTTTCTATTTTGTGTGTCGCACCCTTCTTTTTTTTTTTTTTTTTTTTACCCCGTCTTTCACTTCTTTTTTTTCTGCTAGAGGGGAAAACTTGCCCTGCTCCAGTGGACTGGGCTGAAGGGTTATTAGTCCGGACAGGTAATAGTGTTGATTACTCACTGGCCATTAGATTGCTTTCACTGCAGTGGCTAAGCCTCCTGCATCATGAGATCGCCTGGCTGAGCTCGAGATTAGAGAACGTGCTTTGCTCCAACGCCGCCACTGGTTCACCCCTTGCTCTCCTTCTCCCCACCCTGGAGAAAAAGCAAAGAAAAAGAAAAAAAAAAATCATCTGGCTCCCCTCAGGTCAGCAAGGCTGTGCAGCGGCAAGACAGGTTGACTAGCTGTGTAGTCCTTATTACCTCATTTCCTGTGACCACGGCTTTACCCCCTTTTTTTCTTCTTCTGGTGCAGCAGCATGTTTTATGGTGGTTATACATAGTTAATGGTCCCCATGACTTAATTGTTTTTAGGGTCAATTTGGAATGACAAGTTCTAGTGAACCCGATTGTTTTGTTGGCTCCTCGGAACATTCTCGCCAAGCGAGGAGAGAGATCTTACAGGGATTTTTTTTGTTTGTTTTGTTTTGTTTTTTCTTTTCATACTCGCCAGGCGTAAAACACATGAATAAACACACTGGCACACATACTTGCTTTTATGACACCCATGCGGACAGAATGATGGATAGCGAGAAGTCGACGTTAAACAAAAGTCATCTGACCTGCTTCAGCCGGAGTTTTATCCAGGCTTCCACAAGCTCTGATGGGAGTCGGTTAAAAAGCGACAAGTTTTCCTTCTCAAAACAGGAACGAGAGCAATGCAGAGTTCGTTTTTTTTGGGGTTTTTTCTCGAGGGAGAGAGGCTGAGAACCTTCAGGGTTCAGAACTCTGAATGGCCTCTTTGGAAATCAGGTCGGACTTGAAAGGTGGTTAGGAGAAGGCAGAGCGAGGCATAGCCGTGCAGCTTAAAGCTCATTAGCCTCGCCGGCTGGCACCTCACTGAGTTGAAAAGGCCTGGCTGCCAACTCACCAGCTGCTAATCAGGTCAACACAGGAATTAACCAATCTTTTAGATTTGGTCACTGGTGCTTGCAGGTTGAAAAAACACGTGCTTTCGGATGTCCCTGTGTTGTTCTTTGACGTAGTTCTTGTTTGTCGTTTAGAGGAAAGACGTCTACTTTAAGGGAGTTTGGCAAAACAAAAAAAAGCGAAATTGTGAAGAACACCGAAAGGCCACGAGATTTAGAAATACAATGGGAGTCTGGAAACAGTCAACATTTTGTCTGTTATATTACTTAAATGTTAGCAGCTGTATTTAAATTACTGTGCTTTTTGGTGGGCATGCAAACCAGAAACACAAGGTTCCTGCAAATTTGCTATATGTCAAAATTCTATAAATTCCCCTGCAGAAACCTCTACATTTTCAGTTCAGACATTTATATAACTCATTCAAGAACAACACCTCTACCTGGTTTGGTTTCAAACCATGAAAAAATGAACCCTGAAATTGGCTTTATAATCAACAGTATGGCAAAATGGCTATTTCACAGCTTTTTGACAAATATGCTAACAAAAGTTAGCTCAGTTAAAAATAAAAAAAACAAAGCAAAACTATAAAACGTGAATTTATCAAATTTGTGCTATATTATACCACTCACTAGCAACTTCCTGTTGAGTAACTTGCGCAGCAACAGTTTCATATTTTGCCTCATAGGTATTTAAAAATAATGGCAGAGTGGAATGACAGGAGAAAATGAGAACAACAGCTTGAGAGAAAATTGTGGAAAAACAGGAAATGTCACCAGTGTGGCAGAATTTCACATATTTAAGACAAAAGAAACTAATCAATAAATATCAGCATCGACCGATATGAAATCCTTATATCGCGATACGTTTTTCAGCCATATTGTTCAGCCAGAACTGTAGTCTCTGACCTAGACTGTGATGCAGTTAATTGCATTGCTAGAGTCTGAGTGGGATGTGTTTCTTTTCACCTGATACATTTTGACCAGTTTTCTGTGAGAGACCTCATCTGTGACTTCTCTCTCTCTTTTTCCCATTGCACAATTACCCACAGAGTGAAACGTCTTGACGTTCCACTCAATGTTTTTATCAAATCTAATAGCACTGTCAAAAATGGCATCAAGAAAAACGCTGAGGTTGAAGGATGAGGTCACGGAGCGCTGACAGCTACAGCAGGAAAACTTACTGATCTCTCTCCAGGGGCAGATAGAAATTCAAAAGCAGCAAATCTCTCCCCCCCCCCAAAATCCTAATCCCCCTTGTGCGGATTCGCCTCCGTACTCATGTCACCCCTAAAGGAGACGATGTCAAAATCCCGGTTCGGAGCTTCTGACCTGTGAGAGAGCGGAGCGAAGTCCCTGACGTGTCTGTGTGTGGATCATTATGACAAAAAAGAAAAAACTATGATAAATCCAGAAAAATGGGGTGATATAAACAGTGAGTGAAAAGACGACAAGACAAAGACGAGCAGGGTACGAAGCGTTCCTGGTGAAATTTATGAACCTCTGAATGAATCCAGATGAAAAACTACAAACAGGAAATAAAAAAATGGAAGTATTGAGAATACAAAACAATTTTTTTTTTCTGTACCAAGATTTAAGCCTGGTACACATTAGCACATCAAATGAAGAAAAATCTGACGAGTAACAAGATGTAACCAGAGTTGAGTAGTAATTTACTCAATTACATTTACTTGAGTAACTTTTTTTTGAAAAAGTGTACTTCTAGGAATATTTTTATTATGCTGTACTTTTTACTTTTACTTGAGTAATTTTGTTATAAAGTATTGTTACTATAAAATTCTTGAATTTTCTTCCCACTGAATGAAAAACAAACATGTTTTAACCAAAAATTCACCAGATGCATTTGCAGTTTTTGTTGAAGTTTCATAAGTTTTATTTTTATTTTTTTTTTATTTTATTTTTTTATCAAAAGAAAGAAATTGATTTGGAAAAAATATATATTTTTCCTGATTTTTTATTTACTTAAAATCATCAGTTTCTCTGATTTTACTTTTTATAGGTATATGTATCTGAGTAAAATGAACATTGTTTTTTTATTCTACGAACTACTGACAACATGTCTGCAAAATTCTAAGCAAAAATTTAGTATTTATGAGCAGGAAATGAGAAAAGGTCTAAATAACGACAAAGATGCAGTGCTTTCAGACCTCACATAATGTGAAGAAAACAAGTTCATATTCATTTAGAAACAGCAATACCAATGTTTTAACTCAGGAAGAGTTCAGAAATCAATATTTGATGGTGGAATAACTACGAGGTTCAGTGAAGTGGTCTCTTAATCTTTTTTCCAGAGCTGTAAATAAAAATATGTTCAATTTTAGCCTAGAAACTTCTAGCGCATGGACATTTCTTAGATGTATTTTCACTAAAACAGAGGTCACTGGTCTACATCACAACTAGGAAGGAATAATCTCTGATGACACGATGTTAGTATCTGTTCTTTCAGAGCACAGAATAACTTGTATCATAATTTGAATCTGTGTGCTAATTGTTAAAATAAGGGTGTAACTATACACATCAGTCATGCATGTCATTTCTTTATGCTAGTTTTGAATGTGGGGTTATGAGGCTGTTGAATATAAAAGTAACCAACAGATCACATATCAGACAACAAATCCAAAACTGAAAGGTTTTTCTTGTCTTATGGTCCAAGTGAGAGACTGATAGGAATGGACAGAGTAATGATATCGACATAGACAATTAAATAATTTCAAAAATGACTGAAATTCTCAGATTTGTTGCTGGAGTACCTTTGTTGACGTTTTTGAAAGAAAGCGTCAGAGCGACCAGCGTTTCCTCTGGCTGTTTGGACCATGGATTAACTCGACGCTTCAAGGGGCAGCACACAGCAGTAGACCGCCTACAGCTGGTCAATCTGCTGCTCCTTTTCATCACTTAGGAGAGAAATACATTTGGAAGTATTCCTAGTGGCAAACAAACAAACAAACAAACAAACAAACAAACAAAACACAAAGTCCCAAAGGGGAAACTTCTTAATATGAACTTGTTCTACTTGTCACAGCTGAACAATAACAACTCAGCAGGTGTTTCACAATGAATGAACGTTTATTTAATTCACTAAGTGAAACACATTAAATAGAGTAGTTATGCACACATTTATTTTCCAGTCCTTTTTTTTCCTGTTAATTTTTAAGATTCTTTTTGCATACAGCTAATGAAAGTTAACTGAATTTCTATGAAGATGAATTTATTACACCAGACCAATGTAAAGACATTTTAACACTAAACATTGGATGAATGAACAGTGTGTGTAAGACCTGCTTAAAGGTTTAGCAAACAAGCCTCATCGAAATGAATCCTAATTTTCTGAGATGTAAATATTTATTATTTTTCAATTAATAATTAAATGACGTATATAGCTTTATTAAACCTGTATCTTTCTTTAAAGCACGGGTTGCTAAGTGTTGTTCCGAATGAAAGTGTGACCACTCAGAGGTGAAAAGGGTGAGTTTTATTCTGTGGGTAAGAATAGAAATTATCCGGTTTGTTTACACATCCCTCAACAGATGACTCTACCACAGCAAAACGTAAAAAATGAACATCATTTGAACACATATCCAAAGCAGGAACAAGAGAACCAAGTTTAGAGCTCAGAGAGTTTCCCGTCTTTCCAGTAAGTAGTTTTCACCTGGTGGGTTCATTCCTAGGATTCCACAGAGAGGCTAGAGTGAGCCGCACCAGTGGCTCGTTTGGCATGATTGACATTATTTGCTACCATTAGCCACTAGTATGCAGTTGCCCTCTGACCTTGCAGAAACCATGTCGCTTGAAACGACTTCAAGCAATACAGTTTAATCTGCATGGGAAAAACGCGCCAGCCCCAAGACCCCCGAGATCAATCAACAATTAGAGAGACAATGGTGACTGGATCTCAAGGGCCAACGATCAGAAGACCTGCCCTGCCAACAGACCACTGCAATGTGAATGAGAGAGCAAAGCTTCGTGACATTCAGAAGAGGAAGAGGTGGTTTGTTTTTCCTGCTAGTGGCAGGCAGACGCTTCAGCCAAAAACTTCTTGCGACGGCCTCAGCACTCTGACGCAAGTGCGAATGAAGAAGAGCAACGCAGGCCAGACGGAGGAGGCTTTCACTGTGTTGCTCTGGTGGGGAGCGTTTGCACTGAGCGTTGCATCCAAGAGCCCAATGCTTGTTTACTGAGGATGTAATTAATTAAACCTTCGGCTCATGAGGGAAGACTCTACTGGATGCACGAGTGCAAGAGAAGACTAGGCATTTGTGGTGAAGCAAATTTTTGACAAACAAATCACAAACCATTGCATACTATGAGATCGGGGGTGTCTAATGCTTGTCTGCTTCCAAGAAAATACTCTGAGTGTTTTCACAAATTGAATGAAGGATTCAGTAGTTTGGAAGTATTTTGGAGACTATTTGTTCATTTTAGAAATCTCCAGTGCAGTTTTGATTAGTTTTGATACTTTAGCTTCAAAATGGGAGATAATTCAATGTGTTTCAGACTCATTAGCAGACAGCAGTTAGCTACTTCTGTTATTTCTGTAATGTTTAAACATTTTATTTTACATCTTGTATGTCACTCTTTTGTCAGTTTTTATTTTCTACAAAGTACCAAACATGATGCCAGATGAATAGTTTTGAAGTGGTTTTAAATGCTTTTGGAGTGTTGGTGAGAAATCTTGGGGTGCATTCACACCAGCTCTGATTAGTCCACTTTATTCAAACTCCAGTTCATTTGCCTAGAAGGTCCAGTTTGTTTGGGGGAGGTGTGAATGCATGATCAAACTCTGACATGGAACAAAAGAAGCAAACTCTGGTCCGCTTAAAAACCAAAGTCTAGGTTCGGATGAAGGCTCAGACCGCTCCAGTAGCTGGAAGCAAACAGTAGCGCAGGGCATTCTGGGTAATGACGACTAAAGTAAATGAAAGAGTGTAGCGCTAGATTGAGAAATGTCTTGTGGTCTTTTACCAAAGACAAAAGAGAAACCCTACAATTGCTAAAATTTGACGCCACTCCATTTTTGCTCACATTTTTCAAACAAAGAAGCTGCGCTCAAGTCTTCGTCAGAGGTTTTTGTGTCATTTCCTTGTGTGGTTCTTGGTGCATCGCCACCAAAGGTGAGGAGGTGAACAGGCTTTTCATAGAATTTGCATTTTTTTGACACAGCGCCGTGTGAAAATGTAACAAATGTTGCATTTTTGGTCGCCAATCGTCAAAGTCAAACCGGACAATGAAGTGTGAAAAAACCCTTACAATAGCTGAATCTGAAAACAGAACTACTTTTTTTCTTACTTCAAAATAAAAGTCCCAAGCATAGACACATCAAAATGTGACGCTTGAGGGACAGACCTACATCTCTGTGGTTCGTAATAACAGCATAAACTTACATCACCGAATGAAGTCACACGCTGACAGAACCTGGACAGCGTTTTGTGAGACAGACTTGACTCTGATGAGACCCCATCTGCTGATGACAGGATGAAGTTTATTAGGACACATACCAGCAAGCAACTGAAACAGATTCACCACATTACGTAAAATTTTATGCACTGTGGAACTTTGGGTATTATATAACCAAAGTCAAATGAATTTTGCGCCCACTGTAAAATGAATCCGGCATTTTGGGGTAACACATGCCGAGTGACCTCTTGTATCCTCCATCTCTTTGTGATAGTAACTAAATACCATCAGTAGAGACGTGTTCGATGTGTGTCCACGTTAAAAAGGTGCCGGTGGCGTAAAAACGAAGAACACCTGAGGTATATTAAGTCTGCGACGGCCTGAAACTGTGACCCTCCCATATTGAGCATCTGGTGTGAAACAAGAGCTAACAACACATCCAGCAGGACTTCCCTTGAACTCCCCGCTCCCCAATTCAATCTGTAGCCCTCATCTTCAGCCCCACTCTCCAAAACAGCGTGCGTCCCCGACAAGGTGAGGACTGGAGAATGTAAAAAAGGGGGGACTAGAGGCAACATGTGAAGATGTTCGGCTAAATGAAAAACAATATCTAGACGTCTAATCACGCCAGTGCCAGTAGAGATTCTCACAATGTATACGTAAAAATCACACAGTATTTCATTGTTGAGGAAACTACCCAGGTGACCGTTTGCATGTCTTTCCCCCGACATGTGATATCGATTTGCTCTCGTCTGTCAGTGAAGTGAGTCATTGTTTAACTTCCTCTCCAACACCAAAAACCATCATCCCTCTCCACGGGATGAGGAATGTGAGGATGTTGAAGGATAAGCTCTACTGTTGGTAATAATCCACCTCCCTGTGTTAGACTGGACCAACACTTAGGATCTATACAGTTTATGTGCTGGCTGATGACAGCTTGAAGCCACACAGAATGTGGAGACGACGTCGTTCTAAAGAGAGGGGGCGGAAAAATTCAACATGTTTGTTCATTATAAGTACTGGCAACAATACTTACTGAATTGTGAAACATTTAATACTTTAATACATCTGTGAAAATCATAAAATCAAAAATATTCTGCCTAGTTAGAGCGTTTGACATCCAAAAATCTGGTTTGAGATAAATTGTATTTTACTCAAATTGATATTAATGATTTAAACATTGAAAACAGATTTCTCTTTTTGCGGAAACTTGCATTATATGTAGCTTCCACTGGCTAGTCCATTATTGAAATCCTACTTAGTATCTCAGGATGAAATAGCGAGAGATGCTTGTGTTTTCCTTGTGTGGCATGACTCATATCTGCTGGCAGCCATGCTAGTGGCCAAGTGCCTAATAAAAGACAAACTTAAAGAATGTTAGCGAGTTCTTGGCAAGAAGCTATTGAAGCACAGGATGGCCAGTAGATGATGAAGGTGTGTTTTTAATATTAGCAGAAAGCCCTGTAGTTTTCACATGTTGCCCTTTCTTTTCTCATTGCTCAACTTAGCAGCTAGCTACGCCATTTCCAATGTGATATCTCGCTAACTTCAAAAAAGCACAAATTCAATTAAAGCAATTAAAATCACACATGAATCCGTTGGTTCACGCAATACGTCATTAAAAAACATGCCGTACCGTCATCCTCCTTCCACTTCCTGTCTTCTTTGCTTTTTCTGCCAGTAGTAAAACACAGTTGCTGATCACATGACTTGTGTGATGTGAAAAAAGTGCTTCCATTGCAGTTTTATGAATACATTCATTTCCATACAGCCAAAAAAAACCCCACCTCATCTTAGTGGAAAAAACTTTTATAAAAAAAATGTGAGTTTTTTTTAATTGAATCGAGTTCAATTTATGAATCGAGTTCTAATTGGCGCAGGTATGTGGTCAACACAGCTATTGATGACTAAATAATACCAATGACCCACAAATTAAATACAAACATATTTGAAATAAAAAGAAGATAGATGCTCTGTGGTTAGTGCTTGAACCACTTTAATTGTTCATTAACAACAAGCGATTTCTAATTAATGAGAGAATATTTCAAAAATCTCTGAGTAAACACAGCGGGATATTGATTTTTCATTGTTATTATTATTTCAAACAAGGGTATCCTCAAAACACTCAGATTTTAAAAAGTACTCTCTAAGAAGAAACCCTGCACAGTACATAACCCAATTTTTAAAAGGTCTTGCTAACAAACACAAAGAAAGAAACTATCTAATAAACCTCAGAGGGATCCTTCCACTTCCAAGCAGTTCACACTTAACCAATGATTCTCTCATTTAAATTTCCCACTCAGGTAAATTCAAAAACAATTGTTACAAACGCATGTAGTTGACCAATGACTTTTACGGTGAACTTGAGAGATTCCTATCCGTGAAGCCTTCCTTCCGAGCGCTTTGTTGGGGCCAAAGGCCGCTGATTTGTTTCCTCATTTCCTTGAGGAACCTTTGTAATGTTTTAATCAAAGTTAAAAATATCCAGATGCCGAAACATATCTGTATACATGTACACGCACCGCTGGCCGTATCATGATGTCTGAGGAGCCCGTTCCCAGTGGCAGCCCTTCTTTGATCAGAGAATTGGCTTCTTTCAGACCCTGATGACATGTTCTTTTATTTGTGTGTCTCAGTCTGCTCCGGGGGGGTCTGGGGTGGGAGGGGGGTGACTCCCCCCCTCACCCCCCGGGGATGAAAATGAGACGACTCCATATCCAGACGCACACATCACTGCTTTTTTTAGCTGCAACAGAAAACATGATTTATTGACCCGAGACACAACCGTGAGCCGCTTTAATCGGACAGGGAGTTAACGAGAAGGAACGAGTGATCAAGAGCAGATTCTCTTTGGTCAGTCTGATCAGGAGGTTTGCGTTAGCGGCGGTGGGTACGCTAAAGGAAAGATGAACAATCAGCTCGAACGTAACGGAGACGCTCTAACCAGAGCAGGAACTGTGTAATGAAGATCCTCTGGGAGACGTTATGACAAAATGGAGAAGGAATTCTCCTTTTTCATCTCTGTTGTACACTCTGAGTAGTACTATTTATCTGCCGGTGTAATGAATAGAGACACGGAATAATTGGAGTTTTCAACTAGATCGGTGAGTAATACCCAAAGCCTCTTTGCGATGCCCCCGATGACTGAGGTGTTTAGAAGTTCGGGCTGCATTACTCTTAGGCATTTCCAAACTCTGCATTTGAAGCGATCCAGGCTGCACTTGCTTTAATTGTGCTGCTCTGGTCAACGGGGGGTGGAGGGGTGTGAGCTGGGGTGGCTGTGTTGGAGCGCCGGCCAGACATGACGGAGAGGGTGTGGGGGGACGCGGCATTCTTAATGGAGGAACGGCGCAGACGTTTGAGCGGCGCACCGATTACTGAGTTGGAGCGAGCCGTAAACACAGACCCTCCGAAGCGTCACTGACCAGAGCGATTCTGGGAACTCGTGGTTTTGTCCGGGCACGTGTCCCGTTCTCGTCGCTCAAACATCTCGAGGAAAATGGTTTTTAAGCTCGACGTAAATCTCAACTTCATTTGAAGTTATTAGAATGTGATGATGAACCTAATGGGCGCGTGGCCAGTATGCTGCCCCTACTGGAAGCAAAGAAGGCCATTAAGTCAAGTGTTGTGAATTACTTAAAGACATAGTAAACCATCCAGTGGCACCGGGAGCCACGATTAATTCTGCATTCTTAGACTACACAGCTAAGAAGCCAGTGGTATGTTAGAAATACAACACACTGCAGTGTCACTGTGGAGAGCCATGATAACAGGTAGATAAAGTACTGACCCTCTGTTGAACCTGACTGATCATTTTCTGAAGTCAGTAGGGGAAGGATCTGGGTTCCCACAAATTCTGTCGTCAGTATATCAGACTTTTTCACAAATTTAAATTTTAAATCCTTTGAAACTGAATGCTAAAGTTTGCCAGTAACATGCTGAAGTGATTTCTACAAGAGTCTGGCCATTGATATGGAAGCTCCAAAAAAAAAAAAAAAAAGGCAAAACACACATGGATGGATGGAAAACAAACATCAATACTCATCCAGACCTTGAATATGACCCTGATCCATTCAGGATTCAAACTGGACTTTAATGGGTGTTTTCACACCTGATAGTGTGGTAGATTTGGTTCGATTAGACACCAAAACTGGAACATTTGTTACTTATTTTCAGCTGGTGCGGTTCGCTTTCACTCTGCAGTCGGTGAAACGAACCAAACCCTTTGAAAAACCTGTTCTCCACCACCAAGAAACCTCTTAAGGAAACAACACAAGAACCTCAAAAGAAGACACTGAGCACAACATCCTTCTCTACGAATTGTAAACAGAAATGGAGTGGCGCCAGATTTTAGCAGTTGTAGGATTTCTTACTAGACATTTCTTCTGCTTGCGCTAGACTCGCACATTTGTTTTTGCTGTATTGACTCATAATGAAGTCCAGTCTCCGGTCCACTTGACATTCACATTTGAACCATGGCAGAGTTCACTTCAACCCAACCGAGACCTAGTTTTTGCTTTTTTTGGTCCACATCAGAGATCAAATTATTAATCCAGACCTCTCCAAATGAACTGGACTGTGCAGAGAAACAAATTGGAGTCCCCTTAAAGAGGACTAAACAGATCTAAACCACCCATGTCTTCAACAGGCCAGGTTCAAGTCCTGGCCTGTTGACTTCTGCCGAATGTCTTTCTCCCTCTCTCAACCTGCTTTCCTGTCCACTCTTGGTCAAATAAAGGCCACTAGAGCCAAAACAAATCCTTAAAAAATGCAAGCGAACTAAACAGGCCTGGTGTAAATGCACCCTAACTCTTGAAGTCCTGCAGGGCAGTTTCCGTTTGTTCACGGCGGGATTTTCAGCTTGGCATTATACACTCTGAAAACTGTTAGAGTGCAACAAAAAGTGTGAAAATGTTAGCGCAACATTTTACTACTCCTCTGTCCATCTGTACGAGGTATCAAAGTTGTACATAGTTTCAGTCCATTCATCTTGCCAAAGCCGTAGATGTGAGGAAGTTATTAGTTTCAGTGAGACTTTTATGGCGCCGTCCCTGCAGCTCTGAAGGTCGCTGCGGTCCAGACTGCGATTTAGAGTCAAGTCAAGCGTGTGGTGAGCAGACACTGTCTCGTCCTCACCGCTCCCTCACACTCACACACTCTCTGACTTCCTTTCTCACTTCATGCTGTGTGTCCTCTGGGACGCTTGACCAAAGTCCCAAATCAACTAACTCCGTTACAGAGACAAGGCTTCGTGCGCTAAGACTGTCCTCACTCCGCCTGGTGTCTGCTTACTGCTCTTCTCCACGTGTCCTGCATTGCCTCATCCTATATGAGCTCAAAATGGGCTGGGACCCATGTGTCAGGGGTCGCACTGTGGGGACTAGGCTTGGCCCGAAAGCCTGGGAAACATGTAGATACTCGTCCGTATACGTCGCGGCTGCCAAAAGCAAATTTTGCATGCACGTTATGCCTGTGCGCAAGCAAGGAAATTGACATATTGCAAATTTAAACACACGGTGAGGTAAGAGGAATGTAAAGCTGTAAAACAAAAAAAGTGAGGATGACTGTGCTGTAGGTAAACAGGTTAGGGGTACAGTGGTTGCTCAGAGGGGAAAGTCCCACCGCAGGCTCCCACTATCCCTGTTGTCTTTCCACTAAGAACACCTCACAAATCATAGAAGCTTCTCACCAAAAATACCACATTCCTCAAGATTCAACTTCATGAGAAACATATGGCTGACGTGAATCCCGTTATTCCTGATTGAGTGTGTATTGCTGAGAACCTTCATAATGAATATTTTAGATACCTGACGTGAATTTGCTGAATTGCTACGGTAGGAAGTATAAGAAGGAAATTCGCTGCCAACTGTGGGAGTCTACGTTGCTGAGCATCGTTCTGTGTTTAATAGATGAGCTTAACTTTAACAAGGTGCTTTTATTTAGTATTATAAGAAGCCAATTTTGAGTGTGGAAGATCTCAATCTGGGGGTCTTGGGGAAATGATTGAGAGTAAAACACACAATGGAAGTTGGAAGGTGATGAAATGCTGAAATGGCATTTTGTCAAAGCTATGGTTTTCACTGTTTCTACGAAAACAGGGGAGAAGGACTGTCCCTGGCTGTCTCACCTCATCAAGAGTCAGTGTTCTTATATCATTGGCACTTTACATATTAATAAAATCCATTATTCACATCGAAAGAATTTTGTTAGTCTGAACCTACTGAAAACAGGAAGTTTTTTCTAAAAATCTGTTTCATCCTGATGTAAAAAAAGAAGAAAAAAAACACACAATATTCCCTTTGGGCTGATCGTGTCTTTGGATAATTTGGAGCCAGCCCTTATATTAGGGTCTTTTACTGGCATCATCCAATTTCCACACTGGGGGACAAAAATCACACGGAGTCACGACAATACGACAAATTAACCTAATGTGATAACTTCAGGTCCTCGAGCTTTAACTTGACACGACGTGAGTCACTCAAATTGAGTATCGCTGTGGATTAGGGCCTGGCCAGACCTGGGGGGGGGTCTGTGTGGCTGAACCTCTGAAGATTCATTACGTGCACAAGAGAGTGGCGTGTGTGTAATGGCATGCCGCTCGCTCGTTTAGCTGACTTTACCCTGCAATTCACATAATCCTGCAGTCGGGTCAGGATGAAGATGAAAGAAATGAGATTGTGACAAAACAGAGAAGAGTGTAAAGAAGAAGAAGAAAAAAATTATAACAAAGGAAAAAAAAAATCAGACAGGAAGAAACCGTAGCAGCCAAAGTCGGCGGAGGAAAATTAAAGGGTAGGATTTTGTCAGACCACACGATTACTCAATTCCTGTGATACCTGTGAGAAGCCCGGACCGGCCTGCTCTGTAATCTAAAGTTCAGCCAGAAGATGCTTCGAACAGGGAGGAGTTCATAATGTCATGAGTAAATCACGGTGATGAGACACGCTCCATCCTGTGCAATCAGACATTAATTACACCTCTATTATTACTGTCACACAATACAGAGAGAGAGAGAGAGGACGTGTCAGCACATCATAAAAAAAAAAAACTAAAAGCGTCAACAATGCGTGAGTCATATTTCACTTGAGGGCATCGGAGGATAAAACTGTAAAAGTATTGGCATCTACGTTACACCTTTGATTCAGAAGAGGACGCCTGTTACTGAAACCTCAGATGTTCAGCTGTTGCATTAAAGTGCAGGAAAATGTTCTGAGAAATCCCACGCAGGAAGGGGAGAGAGTGAAATATGCAGAATAACATAGAGGAAAACACCAAGCAGCCGGCAGTAAGAGAACAGGTGAGGAATAATAAAAATAATAATAATAATAATAAGTGTTGAATAACGTTGATATCATCCATTACTCTAATTCTTATGCTTTTATTAACAGAGTCAGTTCATCTGCTGCCGGTAGCGGTACCACTGTCCTTTGGCTCCAGAACTTCAGGCCTTCCACAATGGCTTCAAAAAACTTTGGCTAAAAAGACAAAGAAGCAAATAATGGTTTTTAAAAAAAGCAGTACCATGAATAATTGACTTTGTTGAGCTTTACATTATGTTAGCATGTTATTCCCTCATTAAAAACATACATGAACTGTTGAATTGATTCATTGGTTTCATGCAAGTTTGAGAAATCCTTTAATCTCCCACGTCCCTTCGAGACGCAGCTCCTCCCTGGAGCAGCAGTTTCCAGGTTTTCAAGTTTTGAAGCTACCGCCTTATAGATCACCCACCTCCTCTGTGCCTTCCCCACTCAGCTCCTTCAGACTAGCCAGCAGCAATTAGCAAACACTTGGTGGAACTGCTCATCTGCTGAGGTCAATATATGAGCTACTTCTCAGTGAAACTGGTAAACAATGTGTTAAAAAGTCACCACCACATCATATTGTGGTGACTTCCTGAAGGTGGAGTTTCAGGAAGAGCAGGAGTTTCTTAAAGAGGCAGAGGCCCAATTTCAAGGCATTAAATTACAGAGTAATATTTGATATGTACATCTTTTTCATAACAACTACCGGTAACATAATGATTTGATTGTGCTATAAAATGGCAATATGTGGCTGGAAATTACATAAAGCCATAATGTAGAAATAATAATTATATTGAATATCCATAGCAGAATAACACTATTGCACCTGGAATATTTTTCTGAGACATGTGTTGTTCTTATCATCTGGCTGGAAACTATTTGCTTTTTTTCCCCTCACAATTTTCCACAAATTGTGTGGAAAATTGTGTAAGAAATCAAATCTCTTTGCAAAAATAGCTTTTCTTTATTTTAAAAATGTAAAAGTAGTACATTTGTGTTTTTTTCTGTGCAAATGACAAACATTTTCTAACAGTAGAAATTTATTTTAAAATATTCAGGATGTCTTTTTTTTTCAAAAAGTCGTGTTTGCAGAGAAATTCTCAATAAGTTTTGTTCAGCTAAAGTGTCTCCTTGTGGATTATGTTTTCTGCAACGTATGACAATTTGGACTTGTGCTGCAAAGTTCAGATTTGTTCTCATCTGACCAGAGAACTTTTTTTTTTTTTTTGCATATTCTTTTACATAGATGGTGGCAAACTTCACAATAAGTTTGGGTGTTTATTGTATCGGATTGTATGGTTTCTCATTTATCGCAATAATGATTTTGATTTATTGTCGTCTTAATAATTTCCAGCTTATTGATGTTTAAATCCCCCAAAACTGTCTGTATTGTCAGGATTGTTATTTTTACTATTTTCTCTGCCGTTTGTTCAATGAAAACATTAATAAGTGCCAATAAATTAGAAAGAATGATTAAATGCAGTCACTTTTTGAAATTTAATGATTTAAATCACACTTCTTCCTCCAAATAACAAACGGGAATGTTTTTCAGGAGTGATTTCTGCGACGCATAGCGGCAGCCACAAATAGTTTTTATTGTCACTTTTATTGTCATCACAAAAGTACCAAAAAGTATCGTGATAAAACTTTAAGTCCATATCGCCCACCCCTGTTTGGCAAACGAAAAATCACATCAATGATTGAAACGCAAATCTGGTTGCTTACTCAGAACTGCCGGCGCTCTGCGGTCTTGCTGCTTCCGCCCGGCCTGTCGAGAGATTTATGCCTCCGAAACAGAAAGAAAGCGTCAAATCTCTCATTTCATTGCAGCCTTCCTCTTCCTCCCCTCAAACACAATCCCACCCCTTCTATCTACCTTCCGCCGATCAATGAAAACACACAAACATGACGCTGAACCCATGATAAACACCAGGTCTGCATTTAGAGAGCAGAGGAAATCAACTCCAGTTCAGGATGTGACCACTGCCTCTGCCCAGATCAATCATACTCCTATACAGAGCTCCGTGTGTGTGTGTGTGTGGTGGGGGGGACGCAGACACACACACACATACGCACACCAAATCTTTGGTACACAAGTCTTTTTGTTGCTTGTGTATGCATTAAACTGTTCTACGTTAACAAGTCTCTCAGGCAGAGAGGTAAAGAATGGAGCCGCTGCAACTGGATTCCGGGTCAGCGGTGGCGGGTTTACACTTTCAGCTCCCCTCTCCTTATCTCCCTGATTAGCTCGATAAGAGAATTATGAAGCCAGGCGGACATCTAAAGCTTCCTGGGGGGTCAATGCTGTGATGAGAGACAGCCTTGGAGGGGAGACCGCCGCCTCTGAAACGCTTAACACACACACGCACACGCACACCGCCGGGCCCAGGCGCTCATTTCTACGCTCCATCATCCCTTCTCCTCTTTATCAGAAAACGAAGGAGTGGGAAACAAAAGAGGAGGGAAGTGAAGGAAAGCGGTGAGGCCAGATAGCCGTGCTTCTCTGACTTCCTTCCTGGTGCATTCCAGGTTTTGTGGCCCTCCTTCAAGGACAAAGAGCTGAAATGTTGTCCGCCCCAACACTCCCCCCGCTTTTTTTTTTTTTCTCAAAATGGTGGGGAATGAAAAGAAGAAGAAAAAACTTTCTCTCAAAGCGGCAGGATGCAAAGATCATAAATTGTGGAGGTTGTGTCACCTGATCACAAGAGTTGACTCAGCAGGAAGAAAGATGTGGGAACGAGGGAAACTTCAAATACGGCCGACTTTAAAACGGCCTTTTAAACGATGCGGACGATTACGAAAAATAAAGATAAATAAAATTGATTTAGGTAATTATGATTTTATTTCAGTCAATATTAACAGTAAAAAATAGGCAAAATGTTACAATTTGTTTTATATTAAAATAAGAAAAAGATCCCCCCTCCCGACCCACAAAACAAACAAACTATGTGGCAGGATTATACACATGGAGTGTTCTGTAACTATTGCGGTATGTTTATATTTACGATATTTATATTTTCATTGAATGAGTCCCCCTTGTTTCGTTGCTCACCCCTAAATTATCTTCATCTTTTTTCTTGAGAAGCACAAAATCACACGTTGCAAACTGAGACTGAAGCAAGTAAAGCAGAAATAGGTTTGACAACAGCTAAACATTCACATAAAAGACGCAAAGCAAGTTTTATACCATAAGCAAAGATCTTCCAGCTAAGAAAGATGATTCATTGTAGTCATTATTTAAAAAAAAAAAAAGAATTTTAAGAATAAAGGAAAATAAACAAATAAAAACAAAAACATAATTTCACACTGTTTTTTAAAGACTTTTTTTTTTATTTCACAAAACAGAATTTTGTGATAGACGCACCAATAACTTAGAAACAAAGAGAACAAAATTCAGACACTTTTAAAGGAAAACAGAACAGTTTTAAGGAATACATACTTTTCTGTGGATTACAAAAAGGATGTTTTGCTTTAGGTCTTGTCTGAGTACGATGTGCACTTTTATTTTA
This sequence comes from Poecilia mexicana, assembly GCF_051168715.1. NCBI lineage: Eukaryota > Metazoa > Chordata > Actinopteri > Cyprinodontiformes > Poeciliidae > Poecilia > Poecilia mexicana. The sequence continues at coordinate 27,077,902 of NW_028263385.1, read as the reverse complement.
CATTCATGAACAGCAAAAATTAAAATATAGCGTAATTACCTCACTTGTTTCAGGCAAAATGCACACAAACTTCCAAACCATGTCATAATTCAAATTAAATTGTCTAACCTCAAAATGATATGAAAATGTTCTGGAAAGTAAGATATAAAGAGACGAGGTGGATTTGTTCACTCGTTCAGTTCACAGAGGAATCGGCCAGGTTGGTCTGACAGTAGATCCACAAAGCTGGATTTTATCTGTCAACTTGCTACAACTGGTCCATTCTGCTAAATGCTGAATGAGGCCATGAAAAGAAAGAAAAAGGAAAGCTGCCTTAATCGCTGAAAATTCAGGATGCAAAGATTACATTTGTTAACCACTGTATGAAAAATTTATTTTGCTTTTCCTAAGACAGAAAGAAATTAAACGAATAAAAATTGTATGGCAGCATTTTTGGCCGTCAGGAGTCGGACGTCTTACACAAATATGAACACCTTCCACTCATCTGACCAAGACTTGGGAAAAGAACCTTCATCGTCACATTAGATTGAGTTAAAATAATCTTCCATTTCCCCGACTGCATTCCTCAGACTGTTAGCTTTTAACCCTGAAGCTGCAGTTTATTTAGATACCTGTCGATTCACGTTCAAGTGTTTCCTAAATTAAACGATATTACTTTTCTACTTTCTTCTTCTCCAGATTGCGTGTCGGTAGACCTGGATATTAAATTCCCTATCCTAGTTTTGTTTTGGAACTGTTTTTCCTGAAAAGTGTAAAGAAAAGGAACAACAAAAAAGTAGAGTTTGTTTTTTCTGAAATCGCAAACACTTTTCTGAAGCCCTTCACTGCTAAGTCTGATGGCATCACCGTGGAACGTCGTCTTTGGACCATCTTCTCCTGATTCAGAGAGAGGATTTTCAGCAGTCTAAGAAATAAACACATAGAAGAAGAAGAAGTTGAGTCAAGTTTGATTCAATGACAGTATACACCCATCGTCCCCCAAAACAAACAGGATCTTGTCCTGTTATGGTTGGATCTCTTTTCCTGTTCAAACTTTCCCTTTAATTAAGTAAAATGTGTATGACTTCAGATTATGTGCAAAAATCATGTTTTTGAAACCCCAAAATATGACAAAAATGACAGACACCATTTATTTCCTCACTGTCTAAATTTAAATCAGCCCAAACTTAAAGTGTTTTAGGTCAGTAAAAATTACCAAAATCATTTCTCTTTGCTAAACTCCACAATAGTGAGTGAGAGAATATGTCAGACGACTATTAAAGTCTTCAAAATCATAAGTTTGCTTACGATTACTGTCTGTTGATGGAAAGCCAAGGTGATGATGATGCCATGGCTTTGGAAACTTATGACAAGTAAACTGAGACATTTGAGTTGTGGGTGTATTTTAAGGCCACGCCTGAGACGCACTGCCTTCTGGTTTGATACGTTGGGAAAGTCAAAAGAATTAGTCAAGATATCAGGAAGAGGACTCTATGCAAGTCTGGTCGATCTGTTCAAACAATTATGCTCAAGTTTTGTGTCCCAATAATGGATGTGTTTTGGTCCAAAATGTGCAGATTGGCCCCAGAACAAAAGCCAAACAACTCTCAGAGATACTGACCGAAGGTGGCAAGACAGAGTCATTATCCACAGTGAAACCCGTCCTGCTGTAATATGAGCTGAAAGGGCCACTCAGTGAGGAGGAAGCCATTACTCCGAAAGAAACTCAAAAGAGCCAGGCTGGAGTTTTCAAACACACACAGAGATAATAACCTTTGTTTTTTGAGACATGTTTTGTTTTCTGATTAAACTAAAGTGGAACTGTTTGACCACAATGACCATCGTTACATTTGGAGGAAGAACGGGGACAGTTGTACCATCCCGACAGTGAAGTATGGTGGTGGGAGCATCATGTTGTGGGACTGTTTTGCTGCTGGATGAACTGGTGCATCAACATGAAGGCATTAAAACTTGGACATAAATGGGTCATGTATAAATGACGCTAAGTTTTAAGCCACAGTAGTTACAAAGTGGTACAAGGACAAGAAAGTAAATGTTTTGTATGTGGCCGTCACAAAACCTTGAACTTAGCCCAAGAGAGAATATGTGGGCTGATCTGAAGAACATCTGATTTTTTTCCCCCCTCAACCCTTATTTTAAGGTGAAACTTAGTAAAAACACCAAACCTCCACCCTTAAAAACTGTTATTAGGGCAATTTACACGGCACGAGTCTATAGAAATTAATGTCTCAGACATTTGGGAACCCTGAGACTGATACGTCTATGGTATGTGGAAACAGGATTCTAGTAACTTTTTACTCTGAACATGAGTTGTTTCCCTTCTCGTAAGCCCTTAAAATGAGCCTTTTATGGCTTCCAGCCCCCGCCGCATGCTGCTCTGTGCACTCAATGCCGCAGAAAATTTCTAATTCAAGGTCACGGGTCGTGAGATAAAATCACCCTAATCCTAGAAACACAAACCAGACAAATCCTGACTACCTACAGCAAACCAACTTTGTTCGTTATTTACTTATTTTGTCTATCCTTTTCTCTTCCTTCCATCATCACAATTTTATATTTTTTGAAGAAACTAACTAATGAATTTCCGAACCCTCACACACCACCTCTGGCAATTAATACTTACTTTATGCCAAGAACCCTGGACTTTAAAAACGACCGTATAGAAACAGAAAGCCCTATAACACCCATACCCCGACCCTCACCCAGATTCCCTCTTCGTCTCAAAGCACACGTGCTCCCCGAGATCTTTGACGGCTGATTCAGTCGGTGCGTAACATTCGTAAAGAGATTGCAGCTGTATCCACACCTCATACGCGATGACTATTTCCTCTTGTATCAAATTTGCCTATTCAATGCCCCCCTTTTGCACCCTCCCAGCCCAACCTCCTGCACACCCGTGCCCTCGCCTCTGGTTCGGCCGAGCCGGCCTCTCATGCCATGCCAATTTAATCCAAAAAACACTTCCTATGGCAGCCTGTTAATGTCAGGATAGATTTCCTCTGCGCTCGCCGCGACCCAGAAAGGAGCACCACCCCTGCCACTTTGCCAGGAACCTTTCACGGTTTTGTGTTTCCCAACAAACGGCGAAAATGCTTCAAACCCAATAAAATAGCCGCTGATATTTATTAGGCTGTTATTCAAGTATTTCGTCCCTCCTCGGCCCAGTGGAGACGCACGGCCGCGTGAGCGCGCGTGCACACGGTCCACACACACCTTTCGTCGGCTGCAGACGGATTTGTAATTCTAATGAGGAGCAAAAGATTAAAGAGTTGCGTTGTCTTGGGTGTTACAGTACACGTCTAGCCTTACTGTGAGGACCAGAGGTCACGCAAAGGAAGACAGAGGGAGGAAATTGAGAACATTTCTTGATTAAAGACCTCTGAAACATCTAACCTTTGACTATTCACAGACCGCGCAGAGCTGCGGCTGCACATGCCGCTCCGCTGGGCTCCTTTCATCGTCTTCTGCATCTAATAGCACCTGGTGAAGAGAAGAGGGTAAAGAGCAGCTACTCAGGGACGCATGTCACTCCTCTTGACGTCTGGAGAGAAAACTGGTAAAAGCTGCGGCCGTCTTGGGGAAAAACAGCGACTGTTTGCTTCCAGCAATATTTTATGTGCAAATGACTTTCACACATGGGGTATTATCCGTTATACAGGACCACTGCTGCAATGCTTTCTGCATTTGGTCTCATTGTCACAAACACATGCTTTGCTGCTTGACATTAGAGGTTTAGACTAACATAGAGGAGTTAAATACAAGGTGGAATAAAGATGTTTTTCTTCAGCAGGGACAGTGAAACCGGTCAGAGGTGATGGAGGGGAAAACGAATCGAGTTAAATGCAGGACATTATCAGAGAAAACTTGTTGGAAGGCGCAAAAGTCTTGTGAGTTTTCAGAGTTTCACCTTCAGTAGGACAATGACAGTATGGATATATCCAGAGCTACCGCAGGATTCAGATTCAGATCTTTATACAAGGACCAATGGGTAATTCATTTTACAGTAAATCACAATAAAAATAGCGGAAACATCTATACACCAACAATTAATATTTAGCTAGAGGACTTAAACCCCCCTGCTTCAACCAATGGAGACATAAAAACACAAAACATGTCGATCAAAAAGGTATAAGTGATGGTTTGACTAAAAAGACAAACAGCAGGTTAAGTTTACAGCTTTTACAGACCATTTTAGGACGATTATTAGTAAAATGTCAGACTTATACATCACAGAAACGTATAAAAGAAATGCTATTGTTTTCTGTTTTGAAGGGACCTAAACTGTGAAATTTCTCGAGTCTTTTTGTGACTCTTGGCAGCAGCTTTGTGGTTCTCACATGGGATATGTGTCTCTATGGGCCTAATCCACATTGCATAGAATGTATGTAGAATGGGTTGGCAACTAAAGAGACCGAGGCGAAAACAAACGTCATCCAGCCAACTGCCAATAAATTCATTTCCATGGTAGACGCAATAATGGTACTGAGCTAACGTTAGCAGCTTGACACTGGTAGCCTCAACCTCCTCAAGACACAGAACGCATTGAGCGATGAGGTCTCAAACTTTTGTCTGATCAAGAAGTCCAATAAGAAAAAAAAAACCTATGTAGGATATACATGGGATGAAACAGTGACATGACAAAATTTAAGTCGAGACTATTTGTACAGCACATTTCAGCAACGAGGCAGTTCAAAGTTATTTCTATCATTAAGACATACAGTAAAACAGGCAAGTTCAATTATAAAACGAGCAATAAACATAACATTTTGTCAAATGCCATCATCAAGCAAATACACATCAAATATGTTGGTCAATGTTTCACTTCCTACTAATCAAAGGCAAATTTAAACAGGTGGGTTTTAAGCCTTAATTTAAAGGATCACAGCGTTTCAGGCCTGTGATTGATGTATTTAAGGATAGCCTACAGTTTCTTTGAAGTTAAAACATTTTTAAGGCCTTAATTTTTTTAGATACGTGAAATTAAGACTTTTTGAAGATGTGTGGACACCATGCCAACAGAATGGTTTTAGATCTAAGCCTGTGCTTAATTGCCCCAGTCTACATCAAGGCCCATTTCCATCCAGTAATCTGGTGTCTGACCTCTACATCCAATCTGACTCAGTTTGAGATATTTTGCGAAAATAAAAAATAAAAAAAGGCGTTCATGCAAACATTCTTCACATTTTTTTTTTTGTGCGGAAAAAATCTTCAAAAGTCTGACATCCCTCTCCTCCCAGTGGCACAACTCCGCATAACTCCCGGGTCAATCACGTGGAATCTGTGTTCTGAAGATGACAAATGCGAGGCGGCGTATCTCGACTCGTTCCTTATCGTTGCACCTGTAACAACACGAAACCCTGACTTTAACGGACCGGCCTGTCAGTGACAAACGAGTCTGAAAGCAACTTTATGGGGCGCATCTCCACCTCTTCCTCTCATTCAGCCGAGCCACCGTTTCCTCGTGTCCCCTGACCCAGCCTCCTCACCCCCACCGAGCGCTTTGCTTATCAATCCCGCCTCAGCTCCTTCATCAATCTCTCAGTGAAAATCTTGTTGTTTCCTCGTCGGCTGAGATCCTGCAACGGTTCCCTTTTTCCTGCCCACTCGGTCACAGGATCATAAAACTGTCTCGGCTGGTCACGAGACACCCTGAGAGAGAGAGAAAAGACAAAGCAGGGGGGTGTGTAGGTGGGTTCAGGTTATTGGGATGCCAGGGTCACGTCTCTGAATGGGCCCGGTTGGACCCGACTGGCTCAACAGAGGGAAGGCATCTCTTTCTTCAAAACCTGCGGAATGATTAATGGCATTTAAAGGAGACAGTAAAACACCGCTATTGCATAAAGTCATCAGTTAAAGGTAATTACAAAATATATGGGAGTTTGATTGAATGGGTCTCTTGGGAGTGATCAGGCAGGGAAACTGCAAGCGCAAGCCGTGGAAAGTCGTCAGATGAGCCACAGTGACTCACACACACACCTACACACACCCACACACACACACACACACACACACACACACACACACAGGTTTCTTGAAGTGGGACCTGGTCTGTGTAAAGGACTCTAAAGAGTGGCGATGATTCATTCTTATGCCGGCGTGAGAGCAAAAGCCATGTGCGAACACTGCCCAACGAGTCCCTCTGAGGAATGTGGAAACATCCAGAAAATCCGTTTAAAGCCTTTAGCCGTTTAGCGGCTGCAGCGGGTCGGATCTTTATGTGAACCGATTTCTCACCAATCAGTGAACAAATGCATTTAAGCCACCACAGCAGAGCAGAGTCTCTGGTGTAAGCTGCAGTCACTCAACATGACAGGCAGTAATGTGCATCAGCATCAATATTAATGTTTTTGTGTCCAACTGTTTATAAAAAAAATGTGACAAATGTGACTGTGTAAAATATTCAAGTTCTTGTTACCATAAGTTTATACATTATCATTCTCTCCATATTGCAGTGGTTGTGCTAAAGCTAGTTAGCATAGCAACTAATGACGGATGATAAATGTTTTTGTCTTTCTCTGCCTTTGGGACATTGAGCATAATTGATGGGCAGCAGTAAGCCCCTCCTCCTGGGTCTGATTGGTTGCTTTTGACTGGGAGCAGTGCATTTCTGCAGATTACAGGGAAGTGGAGGAACTCGATCTTTTCATAGATTATGTGTCTCATATTATATTGTCAAGACATGTTAACAGTTTTAACAAATGTGGAAAAACATATTTTTTTTGTCAAAGTTAAACACTGAAGCGTTAAAATATCGTGAAGGTTCTGGATGATCCAAATTATGTGAAAGCAACAATAGTTTAAGACTAACTGCATGTAGAGATATCACAGAAGATTATGTTTATTAATTAAAACAAACAAACAAAAAAAAGCACAACAGCTGATGACCCACATTGAACAACTTTTAACTTAACTTGTGATCTGCTGGTTGGAAGCTCAAAATTTGGATCCGTTTCCAATCAGGAAACGCACCACAACTGAGTCAGCGGATTGGTCAGTCATGCTAACAAGCAACACACTTCAGTGTGGATCCTATTACTGACTGAAGAAGAAGGTTTTGTGTACTCAGTGTCCATCAGGTGCTTGAAAATCAAATGAGAGGGTACGCAGAGATGTACAAAAGGAAACTGTGTTTTTCACAAAATATTGAGACAGAAAAAACAAACAATTAGAGCTTTGGGTTCATTTCAAATGCATTGAACACAAAGATGGAAAAGGTTGGGGGGAAGAAAGGAAGTGAGGTGGGGTAAAAAACATAAAGGGAAACTTGGAGATAAAAGAAGAGGAAAGAAAGAGGGATGAAGAGAATAGAAGAAAACATCTTAGACATTTGCTTCTATATTCTGTGTGCTACGCCTTTGCAGAGAACACATAAAATATATATATTACATTTTTATATAAAATTTTTTTTAAAAAGTGTCCGAATCAGCTAATACTGATAACATCAGGTCAAACCCTTACAAAGAGTTACACTGGTAACTTTTAGGTCTTTATTTGAGTTGTTTGAAATGACGACAATTATTTTTCTTCACTGTAAAACCACAATTGGATATTTTTCATCAGTGTGCTCGAGCCAAATCTTCTTTACAGTTGATCGAGAAAATCAAAATCCAGTTTTTATTGTTGTTTGCTGCCATGGAGACGCAGTGGTGCTGAGTCGCAGGTGGCGGGTGAGAACAGAAAAGCAAAACATGGAAGTTAAGAAAAAAAAAAGAAACAACCTCACATGAATCCCACAGAGGAAGCTCGCTCACTGTACGCGTGTGCTCACGTCTGTATGCGTGTGCAGGTGTGTGTTTGCGTGTGTTTGTGTGTGTTTCTGGGGGGGATCTGTTCCATTTGTTGGGGTGTTGGGGTGCAGCCGTGCATGCAATCAGTTGGTGTTGCTACATCATTTTCAATAGACCTTTTTTTTTTTTTTTGGACCCCAATAACTCAGCGCCAACTCTCCAACAAAGTAACACATACCCAAAGGGACTCATACAAAACACACACACACACACACACACGCACACACACACACACACACACACACACACACACACACACACACACACACACACACGCACGCACACAAAAACATGTGCGCCCTCTTCCAAGCTAAATGATTTAAACCAGTTCCTCATTCGACCAGCAGACGCCATGTGTTTCTCATGTTGCCCTGACAGCCTCTTTTCATGAGATCTTCATGTTTTATTTCAGAGTAAAAAGGACAGAAAGTCTAATCTCTCTGTATCATGTTATAAAGTACAAATCACATTGAGGGGAGGGTAAAAAAGGAAAAAAAAAAAAGAAAGACGAATGAAGGGTTGGTGGTGGTGGGGAGCGAGCATGGCGGTGGTAGTGGTATATAAATCTTCATGGGGTTTGCAGGGAAGGAAACTCTTACGCCGAAGAACAAGAAGCACATGTAGTGAGCAAGCTACCAGGAAATTGCTATAGTCTTGTATGATTTTATAGGGATCTTGGGCATGCCATTCTCATTAATTAGGATGTGGAGTGCGGAGGTATGTTTTACAGGAAACTAAGTATGGGACCCCTGCTGTCTCCGCCTCGGGGCTTCAGCTCCTGAGTGAAAAAAAAGAAGAAGAAGAAAAAAACTTAGAGGACTCTGTAACCAAAGTAAAGCGGGATAATGCAGGTCATATGCACACAAACAGACACGTATTCTTAGAAACACAGTCAAGCACGCATGAGAGGGACGTTATTTGTCGAGGAGGCAAGCGAGGCCAGTAAAAGTGCCCAATCAAATCTGTTTTCCTTTTTCATTGATGTTGTTGAGTGGAGGGGGGGGGGGGAAAGACCAGATAGACTTTCTCAGCGTGACCCTTTGAATCAGCGGGAGTACCATCTGTTGGCCTAAGTGCATCATGTGAGTGTGAGGATGAAGCTAAACGAGCAGAACGTACAGATTCTGCATTCCTGCTCAAGTGGCCGTCTCCTCTTTTGACTCTGTGCGTCCGTGTTGACCGGCCATTTGCAGGTGTCTCTTCTCTTCTCTTCTCTTCTCTTCTCTTCTCTTCTCTTCTCTTCTCTTCTCTTCTCTTCTCTTCTCTCCTCTTCTGCCCGCCCACCCAGGTAGCTCTTCAAAAGTCCACAGCCGTGACTTCATCCTTCGCTCTGCTGTCCACTTAAAAATGGGCGAGGCCGCGCCGCCAAGTTAACCGAAGGCTAAAAGGTAACTTCAGTGACAAGACTGTCAACGTTAGGCCCAAATGCCAAAACTTTGGACTTGCATAGAGACATCAGAGTCCACTTTCTCTTTAATTAAAGGGCTAGTTCAGGAATTTTTGTGGCATTTTACTGACATTGTTAGTGGGGAAGGATTAAAAATAAGAAATGAATCTTTTGATGTCATTAATTAGTGAATTAATCTTGATGAATCATATCTTTATATGTAGCAATATTGGACACAGTAAAGTTTATACAAGAGGGACCAAAACTGAAACTGACTTTCAACATTTCATCACAGCTCAGATTCAGACTGTTACTCCACAGAACCAGACTGTGACACATCTTGGTCATTTTGTACTTTGGTTGTTTTGTATCAAACTTACTAAAGTTATGTTGCCAGATGTCAATTTGCAACAGCACCGAGGATTTCTCGTTACATTTCTTAACAAGGTGGTATATCATGTGTTCTCCAGGCACATAGAGCCATTTTATAGCTGAATCAAGTAACTATATTATAAAACATACTGTACATATCAAATATTACTTCAAAGAAACCTGACTTTGTGATTTAATCTCTTGAAATTGGGCCTCTGTCTCATCCTTCAGGAAGTCATCACAGCATCTCTCCTCTATTAACCGTTTAACAACGTTTTTACCAGCGTTTCACTGACAAGTAACTTGAATGAGCTCAGCAGATGCGTAGTTCCACCCGGTGTTTGCTAATTGCTGCTGGCTAGTCTGAAGGAGCAGAGCAGTGAGGAAGAGGGGGATAGGTGTTCTGAAAAAATTATGTAAGGCTCAAAAAAGTTGATTTTGCATAATACTACCCTGGTCTTAATATAAATAACTATTGACTGTAGTTGTAATTGGATGCTAAATGGTGTGATGGATATATTATGACAATGTCACCAGTCCATTACAGGGTCAACACAGAGACACACAACACAACCTGTGACCCTAGGATGACTTTTTGACCTTGAGTTGATCCATCATGGACGCTTTTGGACTTTGAGGAAAAACTGGACTGTTTGGGGAGAACTAGAAAACTGTGAGAATCAGGATGCTGCTAAAAAAAGAAACTACAATTTAACTTTGCAATGTTGATTTTTTTTTTTTTCCATATGATTGCTGGCATTGCTTATGTACGATGGCAGATTAAGGCTGTTGTAGGCAGAAAAAACAAAGACGAATAAATTTTCACCAAAAACCCAGAAGTTTTGAGACTAATTAGAGAAATTCCCCAGGAAAACCCAAAATCCACTGTTGTCATTATTTCCTTGAGCTCCCACACGGATCTGGAGCTGCAGACATGGATCAGCCGTCAGCGCGAGTCGCCCGGTGTCAGTGCAAGCTGCGCCTGAATATCTGGATGTATGTTTACACAATCTAATGCACAAGTTCAAAGGTGAAGGGGAAAGGGGCTTTTAATGTTTCCGGGTTTATTTACTCAGCCTAGTGTCTGGCTAAGAACTAAAACCCCGGCCTCCCACCTCCTCTAAGGGCTCCCACCTCAGATGACATGACTGGAGGGGAAAGAAAGAAAGAAAGAAAGAAAGAAAGAAAGAAAGAAAGAAAGAAAGAAAGAAAGAAAGAAAGAAAGAAAGAAAGAAAGAAAGAAAGAAAGAAAGAAAGAAAGAAAGAAAGAAAGAAAGAAAGAAAGAAAGAAGCTGCAACAATTCGGTGGATGTTTTTTTTTTTTTTTACAGTGATACACACACACTTTTGGAGAGGGCTGTGGGGATTCAGGATGTAGGGTGTTAACAATTTTAAATAGCTCATGTAATTTTATTTACAACACATCATGAGGTTTAATGAGGAGTTGTTAGATTTTTTTTTTAAAAAGCCGAACAGAAACTGAGTGTCTTTATTGTGCACACGTAAAGGACAAAATCTGTTTGGCTTTTATTTTGAACAGATGTTCAAAATATTAATAAATGCACAAACACGCATGCACACACACACACACACACACACACAAGCTATAAAAACGGCCTTAGGTAGGCAGACTCGCCGTGCCAAACTTTAACTGGTGTTCATGTGAGCGTAGTCAATCATAAACAGTCGAGCCATTTTATTTGGCCAAATCTGTGTTAGCGGATAGCGTTGGCACGCTGCTCCGAGGCCCATAAAGTTGGCATGTCTGTAAATTCATGCATTTATTGACACAAATGAATAGATGCAATGCGTTTCTCTGCAAGTTCATTCAGAATTTTATTTTTTTTTTGTCGTTTTACTTACTCGGCCATCTGGAGAGTTCTGGATGGGTTTCCAGTGTGGGAAGTGCTTTTCTGTTTCTATTTCTTCTTTTTTTTAATCAGAATTATATATGCAGAAAGTTGAATATTACAGCCAGGCTAAATACACAACAGCAGAGTTTACTGTGCACAGATGCACTGTACAGTCAGGTTTGAGTCCAGGAACTGAAGCCAGAGTCATGGCTGACTGTATGTTATAGCTGTCAGGGGGCCTTCTTCTTCAGACAAGGACAAACCATTACATTGTGCAGTGGAGAGAAAGTTTTTTAGTGGGACGATTTAAAACCTCCAGTTCTGAAGCCTTTTTTTCCCTTTTTTTTTAATCTGTACATTTGTTTTATATGTATTTTTTTTCATCAGGCGAATTATTATTATCTTTTTTATTGGGGGGGGGCAAAAATCCAAGAACATGAAGTTCAGCTGGATGGAAAACCAGGACTTACAGTAACTTTGCATCTGTTCTGTTTCTCAACCTTGAACGTTAGCTTGAGTTTTGGTGATAATCTGTCTCCTTAAGATTTAAAAAGGACAAAAGAGTTGGACCCCAACCGAACACATTGTTTTCATGTAGCAGTTTGTTTACCTGAGAAGTCCAAACTCTGGTCTCTGAACGTCCTCACACCCAACCTGACACGGAGAACTCATGGGGTTTTTGCTAGTTGTTATCTCATTTTGCTAACTACAGCTAGCGACACGAGTTGATAGCATAAGTCCTAAATCCTCCTGCCTGGTCTCCTCCCTGACCGCAAGACTGTGTGGCATAAGTTTCGTCATCAGCCCACTCTGGTCTGGACTTGAAAGTTCTTTTAGGTTTTGGTGCCAAAGCAATGGAAACTCTTATTATTTATTTATTTATTTTACATTTAAAATAGCTTTTTGTTGATGTATGACTAATCCTGTTCCAATTACACTATTTTTTCAAGATATCTGAATTCCTACAGGCTTTAGTTTTCCATTAGTTGCATTTTAGAACTAAACTCTCAGAACGGTGCCAAGAGCTTTTTGATCCTCCATAATCTCAGATCTATTTATATTTTATTATTAGACGTATTAGACTTATTATTAGAACAGAATTGTGCAAAAATATGAATTGCACATTTGTTTTTATCCCACCCTGGGATCTGCTTAATTTTTTTTTTTTTTTTAGGCAAGTGCCAATAAAACATTACGTGTTTTTTTTTTATATTTAATGTAATAATTATATTTATGGTCATTTCTCCATTTGGTCATCCATAGCCAATTGTGACTAATGGGATTAACTTTTCTACGCTTGTGGTTTCAGAGAAGTCAAAATGAAAGGTTGAAAATAAGTGGTAAAAAAAATTATTGCAAAAAACAAACAAAAGAAACCATTGAGAAACTAGCTACTATATGAAGGGATTAAATTTAAAGCAAATTATTATTGCGATTGGATTGTAAAAGTGAAGAAAATCAGGATCTGGTTTCTGATACTTGCTCTGTGTCTTCCCCAAATCAAAAGATGCTGTAGCCTTGAGAACGGGCGAACTCCGCTCTCCCAGTCTCGTTTTCTCCGTTTTCAGCCTCCGCTCGTCTCCTAACAGGATCCACCAGCCACTGGACGCCCTGCGTTTCCTTCCTGGTGACGGATGACGAGGAGCAGAATTTTTGCCAATCAGCCTGGCTGGAAATCAGGAATGTCCTCCTCCTAAAGCCATCTTGTTTTCTGCCATTTCTGCCTCCTCCTCCTTTCCCTTTTCCTAAAGGCTCATACCAAACTCACCAGGAGAGCCGTGGCCGAGAACCACACAACTCCTCCAAATCAACCAGAGGACCGCCGCCGACTTCCCAGAAAAGAAGGGACAAAGAAAGCAAAGGCGCTGCACCTGTGTAATTTCCATTCTAGCATAACAACGTGCTACTTTAAAAAATCAAATAAAATCAAGAATAAATGTAATAGAAAGTTAAAAATTCATCAAGAAGCACAGCTTTCTTTTTTTTTTCTTTCTTTTTTTTTTTTTTAGCTTGGTTAGAGAAAAACACAAAACATTCCATTTATTCGGTGCCAAATAAAAAGTAAAAATATTCTTCCCTCTTGAGCCTTTATATACAGTGCCATGTTGGAAAAATACACTTCAGTGTGTCGTATTGTGACTATAAGCTGACAGACCAACGTGAAATAGTGCATAATTGTGAAGTAAAGGGAAAGATTACACTGTTCTCATTGTAAAAATGAAAACGAAACAAACAAAAAAAAAAACCCTGATAAGTGTGGCTTCCTATTTGCATTGAGTCCCTCTAATGAAAACTTTCTAGAACCATCTTTCTCTGTCTGCAGACTCTTATCTGCATTGTGGTCTGAACGTTGTGTCATTTTAAAAACAGTAATATGCGTTGATCTAAATCATTCCAATGTAGGTTTGATGGTGCGTTTAGGGTCGTTGTCCAGCTAGAAGTTGAACCTCTGCCCGTAAAAGAAAAATGTAAAAGAAAAATGAATGTAATTTACGATAAAAAAAAACTTGCAGCTGTTGTTGCCAGAATTAAAATGATTTCTTTTTGTTTGTTTTATAGTGCGGTCTCAGGTCAGTTGCTGCCTCTATCAGGTTTCCTTCCAGGATTGCTCCGTGTTGACCGCCGTCTGTCTTCCAATCAACTCTGAGCACCTTCGTTATCCCTGCCAAAGAAAAACATCCCAAAGAAAGTTCAAAGTTCAACTTTGGTTAAGTCTAACTACCTGACACCTGTTTGCTGTGTCCTCTGAGGCTTGTGATGAACTACAAACAGAACCTGTTGTGGATTTCTCTCCTGATGGAAATCCACAAAGGTCAGATTTGTGCAGTGACCTTTTATCACATGTTCTGTCAACAAGATCTTCCAGAAACGAATGCCTTAGGAAAAATATGAACCCGTGATGCTGTATGATACATCACAGATGAGTGAGGATGTTGTTTCCTTTGCTGTGACAGTCAGTCACAGCGAAGGAAACTAAAACTAAAACTGCAATGCATGGTACTCATGATTTATGTATGTACTTTTCAAACACATAGTGACATTTATATGACTTAAAAGAAATTTGATATTGTAATTTAACGCCTTGAAATCGGCCCCCTGTCTCTTAAGAGACATTTCGAGATTATTTTGTTTTTACTCAGTTTTTAATTGAGTAAAAAAAATTAATCAGTTAATTTAGAAAACAAAATATGATCCTGCACTATCTGCGGGTGGTCCAGTGTTCTGGCTCATCAGAACACCACAGCCCGGGTCACACCTCTTAAAGCTGATAACTGTTTACATGGTCACAGTGTGCAGACCTACAGCACTCTAATATATCCTAAACATTTTGTTCAGGGTACTTGATTTAAAGAAAGGTTTAGAACGTGGTTAGCTTCATGTTAACTTAACTAATAGTTTTTAATGGAAATGCAGCCCTGCATGAGACACCTCTTTACAAGACTTTAAATTAAAACATTTTGTTTAATTTTGGACCTGCGTAACCAATATCAGGTCATTACTGCCAATGCCTCTGGGAATCATTCCTGGTTGTTGAAGCTTTCTGTAGCTACTCAACAACTCGCAAAAGTGTTAAGAGAAAAAAAAGGGATTTACTTGGGATGCACCAACGCAAAGAAGAGTGTACAGTAGTTGTGTCGCAGAGATTTTTAATCTGCTTTTATAAATAAAAAATCTGAAAAGTGTGGCGTGCATTTGTACTAGATATGTATTTTCTTCAGGTTTTGTCACAAATCCTCAATTGGATTTATGTTTGGACATCTACTAGGCCATTCCAACACGCAGATGCTTAGATTCAAACCAAGAACCAACTTCTGCGGATCTGTATCCCTGATGTGTCAGGTGTGTTTGTTGGTCTTAATCAATGTGTTAATTAAGTTCTATAATATTTCGTGACAAAATCTTTAAAAATCGTGCAATTTGGGGAATTTTTACGGTGTTCTTTTGCACTGCATTTTAGGGTTTCGGAATAATGGGGATTAAATAAAAAGGCACACCGCACTTATAAGATGTTTAAAATTATGAATCATTTTCCTTACCTCTTCACATTTATGCCCTACTGTGGGAAAATGAAGTGAGCTTATATACTCCTTTAAGGCCCAATATTTCCTATGCAGACGGAAAAATTCGCATACACAGACACACTCCGAAATGAGAAACAGCATCTCATATCAGTGGGATATAAAATAATGTAGCAGTACAACACAGATACAAATCATAAATCACTAAATAGATAGCTGTCATATCACCCCGGTGTCATTAATCTCTGCGTGCGCTTCTGACGAGCCAACATGTTTAGGGGGAACAGTCAGGGAGGAAGGAGGTTTGTTACAGAAGCAGCATTAATCCGCTCCTCTCCGCACTCTTTGAAGAGCGGGAGCCGCCATGACAGCCTAAACGTTTCCAGAGATGTCACATTTCCACCAAGCTCTAGAAAGGGCTCTCTCGAGCACTCATCCTTTCATGTTTGATTGTGCGCTGGAGATCCTATGATAAACAGACGGGAACTGACGGCAGCAGTGGAAGGAGGAAGAAGCTGGGCGGAGGGGCTTTCTGGAGGGGAGAGAGAGAGATGGGGAAACACACACTGCTTGGCCTGCATTGCCACCAGATCCAGATGCTTCTTTAATTTATTTATTTTTTTATTTTGCAAATTGCTTCTTTGTCTGCTTCGGAAGGCTTTGACATGAACATCTGAAAGAATATCTCCGGGGTCTCTCTCCTCTGTGGAGTTTGTGAGTTTGCGCTGAATCTGATTAGAATGAGGAGAAAAAGTTGGTCCATACATCTCTGTCACTTTCGCTCTTATTGCTCAAAACATGTACATCCACAGACAGATATAGAACAGATGCTGCGAGAGGGGTTTTTATTTTTTATTTATTTATTTTATTAGGTACTGGACGTGTAAGATGTGATTCCTCCATGTGTCACTGGAGTGCAACTTGGCACAACAGGTACATTTAACACTAAAAGGTTCTCTGGAAGCCAAACACACTTCCTGTCAAATCTGGAGCTCACTTTCAAAGATAAAAACTTTTTTTTCTGTGTGTGTGTGTATATCAGGTTTTTATATCCTTATGGGAACCTATTTCTGTCTACAATGTGGGGTTGTGGGGACCATTGCTCCTTGTGGGGACATTTTCTTGGTCCCCATAAAGGAAAATGCTGTTTTTGAGTTAAGGGTTAGGTCTGTGATGGTTAGCAATAGGATAAGGGTTATGGTGGGGGGGGGGGTGTTAGGGTTAGAATTAGGTTGTAAAAAATGAATGGAAGTCAATGTAACATCCCCACAAGTCATGAAAACATGACAGTGTGTGTGTGTGTGTGTGTGTGGGTGTGTGTGTGTGTGCGTTTGTTTGTTTGTAATACCTTGTGGGGACGATTTTCCTGACATATGCTACATTGTGGGGACCAATCGCTCCTCGTGGGGACCTGAGCCTGGTCCCCACGAGGGGAAACCCTGTTTTTGGGTCAGGGGTCAGAGTTAGGGCTAAGGTATGAATTGAGTTTTGGTTAGGGTTAGGTATGTGATGGTTAGGGTTAGGAAAAGGGTAAAGGTATGAATGGAAGTCAATGGAAAGTCCCCACAAAGATAGCAAAACAAACATGTGTGTGTGTGTGTGTGTGTGTGTGTGTGCGTGTGTGTGTGTGTGTGTCCCTGTTTATCAGTCCCATCCTGCCGTCTTTTCCAGCAGGCGCTTGTGTGTTTTGTGTATCCAGGACTCCCATTGGCGCTCTGCTGGGGAGCCGTGGAGTTCTGGAGGAGAAAACAGAGAGGTCCCAGCTGACTGAGAGAAAGAGGATGAGGATGAATGAAGAAGGTGCAGGGGCGAAAAGGAGTTGGGGAGGAAAAGAGGATAAAAATACCATAACACTAGTGAGAAGTATTTTCAGAAGTTTTGGGAAAGAGCTCTTGACAAGCGTACACCTTGATGGATGCAGTGATATGACTGCCTACCATTCAGCCGCACCACAGCATCCAGGCATTTGTTGACAATGCTTGAGTTTTGCAAAGGTATTGTCGTGACCTTTTGAACTTATTCATGTTTTATGTTACAAGCACAATATCTGTCTAATTTTATCATGATTTTAGGTCATAGAGCAACTTCAAGTGTTGCCTTATTGTAGGAAAACTGATGCAGAGTTTAACAGTTTTTTTTAAACATAGAAAAATGTGTAAAGCGTAGCTATAGCTATTCAGCCCCTTTACTCTGATACGCCCAAATCAATTTTAAGGAAACCATGTGAACCCAGCTGTTCTTTGAAGGTTTTTGTTTGACAGACCAACCCCTGATAATGAAGGGTTATTTGCTCCCAAACTATAACCAAATACAGGTTATGGTTTGGACTGGACTTCCTCTGCACCCCCCAATGGCCCAAAACTGTATCTGGGCCGTAGCTATGTTTACAAAATGCTCTGAATGATCTGGTTCAAACTCACAGTACAGATTTTGTACAACAGGTTTAATTCCAGCACATAATTTGTTGCTTTTAAACTTTTTGTTCCAAGGCAGGACAAATTCCACATTTTTAAAGGGGCAGTGTTATTTAAAAAAACTACTTTTTTGAACTTTATTATGTTATCCCCTCTTCAAAAACATACCTGGAGTGTTGCCTTGATTCTTTGACCTATACCTCAGAGGATGAAGCAGTTTACAAACGTCCACACCACAGAGACGCCCTGCCCTGCGACTCCCCCACTCAGCTCCTTCAGACTAGCCAGCATCAATTAGCAATACCTGGTGGAACTGTACCTCCACTGAGCTCATTAGAGTGGGAAAGATTATTCACAAGTAGAAGACTGTTATCCTGTTAGTGAAGGTCCCAACAAATCCACCCCAAAGTCAAATGGTGCACTGGTGAGCGCAATTTTATAAAACCGAATGGCCTAAGTCAAGCATATGTTTGGAAAAGCTCACAACTTTTCTGAAAAGGACGCAATTATGGATTTCTTATGCTTATTCTCAATAATTGCTAAGAGAACTCTAAACTGTGTAGATCCTTGTTAATTCTCCTCCAGTCAGATCATCACATCATCCACCTTTGGGGGACCAAAATGTCAAAGGTCAGACGCATTGTTTCCTGAAAAGTTTGGTTTGCCTTTGAGTGCACAAGATATCAGATGTTCTTACAGAAAACATCTCAGGTGGCAGAACCGAGGCCTCTTTGGAGGGTTTGACGTGTTAGCAGGAGAAAGACAGAGATACAGAGAAGGTCAGACAGAGAGAACGGAATGCTGTTTACCTATTGCGCTCATCCATAAGAGCCCCCTGCCCCCCACCTTCCCTTCGGCAGCCAATCAGCCGAACATTGCCTTGGGTTTAGCGTCGCATCCAGCCAACACCCACCCTCTCCTCCCCCGGGACCCTCCGACCCTAAACCACTGCCACTTTACAAACACAAAAAGATGCGGCACGGCACTTTCCTTTTCACCCTAGCATGCAACAACCCCCCCTCCCCACCCCGCCGACAGCACCCAACACACACCCATGCTCACCCGTAGCCTCCCCCTTTCCCACCTTTGTATCAGTTGAAAGGCATATGGTTACTGCCATCCGATTCCCCCCCAGCTGAAAGTGCCTTTCACTTTGCCGCAGTTCACAAAGAGGTCAGACTACAGCAAACAGAAATATTGTGTGAGAGCTCCCTTTTTTTGTGCCTGAGCTCAGAGATGTGAAGGACTCGAGAACAAGCAAGGAGAGAGAGAGAGAGAGACCCTGATAAAGTTACATCTGGTCAAACAAACCTCAGTCCATTCCTCATGCCAGAGCGGGAGAATTTATGTTGTAGTGAATAAGGAGCCGCATTTGAGAGAATTGACAGGAACTAACCTCGGACTTGGTCGGACATAGATCATTCGTTCAGCCCCAGCATCCTTGCTGCACGTTTTAAAGCCAGGTCAGATTTCCTGAAGCTGCTCAAGCAGCTGCAGTTTGAAGCTTGCTGTTTGGAGCCACAACAGGGATTTTCTCTTGAGTCAAACGGTGATAAATCCATCACTTGGACAACGAGGACGTCTGGTTTGAGGTGACTCTCACAGCGAGGAGATCAATCACGAGCGGGCAGGTGGGGTCGATAGGAGCGAGGTGTTAGAAATATCACAGTGGACAGTGTGTAACACGACGAGCCGCTGTGTCTCAGTACCAAAACCTTGGGGGCCTTGGGGCTATCTTGTCTCTCGCTCTCCCTTTGTGCGGATTTGGTAAATGATTAATAGCGAGTGTTCCTCTGCTGACCTTGTTTGTTAAAAGACTTGTACCTGACAACTTCCCACAGTTGGTGCATGACGAATAAACCGTCCCTGACAGAGACGAGAACCGTCTTCTGTTTCAAGCCGTCTTCCTGGGCCAGAGAAACGAGAAGCTGATGACTCTGAACCTTTTCACTGTCTTTGCTAAAGTTCCCATTGTTAACCTTAATAATCGCAGCCATCAGTTGCGGGGTAAACTTTCAGTCCGCAGGCCTGTAATTACACCGCCTGTACAGGAACCAATTTACGACCAATATTTTTCTTGGCATAAAAGCTACTGAGCTGAAGGTTTGATTTCCAAAGGGAAACTCTGTGGAACCACACCAAAAACACCCAGTGGAAAGAAACCACACAGTCAGATAGTCTTCAACACTTCAAACACTTCACCCCGAGCTAAAGGAGATTAATTCTGAAAAGCTAACTGGTGTTTACTTTGCACTTCTGTGATGGTTTCTTCTAGTAGGATAACATTCGGTGAGAAAGTGTCAGACTCTGTTTCGCTTGAGGTCTTCTGCTTCCCCACAGACCCGGGACTCTTCGAGGGGGTCTTCTCACGGCTGCCTCCTTGTCACACACACACCCACACACACATACTGACTCTTAAGAGACGACTGACGACGGCTCTGGAAGTGTGCCTTGTTTTGTGGGTTCATCCAACATTTCTGCGTCTCCAAAACTCCTGCCAACATGCCGGGGCAGCATTGTGGTGAAGTTACGCAAAAAAAACACACACAAAAACTTACAGATATGACAGTTGTTTAAGAGATGATGCAGAGTTTGAATGTATGTCTGTGGCAGTGTGTGTCTGTAAGGGGGAATGTATGTGTGTTAGAGCGGAGAGGTTTTTTTGTTTTTTTTAAACACTGAATGGAAGACTGTCTTGTGCCATAAATCTGTCGCTCATTGGGAAGACAAAACGAAAATGGCCCCATCATAAAACATCTGCAACGGCTCCATCCACCACCAACACATAATGGGGCAATTACCAGGGAGGGGGTTTGGGGGGTGGTGGTGGGACAGCATGAAGCCTTCAGCTCTCTTTTGGTTCACCACAGAACGGTTCAGCGATTGTGCCTCAAATGCATACAGTATGTCAGTTCATCCACATGTCGAGATTCTTGGCCTCAAGCTTAATGTAGACCTGAAATTTGCTTTGTCTTATACTTGTTTGTTCATCCTTTTTATACATTCTTCCCCGGAAAGCTTTTCTGTCAGTTCAGCTCTGAACGACTGACAGACGGGCACATCTGATCCGACGTTGCATTATTGACGCCCGATGTTGTCGTCTCGAGGACCCGCGTCTTCCACACCTCGTAATCAAGCGTAATTGAGGTTAACTGTACGGCACGGCTGAAACGCTAGACAGGTAAGCCTCAGCCTCTCATGATTAATGTAGTGTGTTCGTTCTCTGGGCTTTTGACCTTTTGAGATAGGCCAGGCACCATTTTTAAGTGAAAGCTCTGCCTCTGTCGAGTCGGGGAGTTGTCCATCAAGTCCTCTCGGACCCTGCCACCCGACTTCCTTAAACCCGCCATCAGCTCCTGTTCAATTTTGAGTCCTTGTTTTTCCTGCCTGAATGCCCCCAAGCTATGTTTGTTTGTGCCACTTAGCAAATCACAGGTTAAAACTCTTTTAAAACAAAACAGGTTTCCTTTTAAGTAATTGTAAATCCTGAATGAAAGAGTGAAAAAGTCAATGCTGAGAGTTGATAAAAAAAGAAAAACATTCAACAGACCCGAGATTTACAGTGCGTTACTAAAGTATTCATGGCCTTTGAACTTATCTACATTCTTTCTTGCTACAAAGTAAAACTTTGATGTGTTTTATTTTGATTTTATGAGATAGGTCGACACAAATTAGTGCGTAAATTTTTAAGCGCAAGAAAAAGAATAAACCATTTTCCTTTTTTTCTTTCATACAAAAATCTGAAAAACTTGAAGTACCTTTGTATTGAGAAATCATTACTAACATCCCCTCAGGCTTTTACCAGCTTTGCACTGAGAAGCAGCTCGTATAATGAGCTCTGCTGATGAGCCGTTCCACCACGTGTTTGCTGACTGCTGCTGGCTAGTCTGAAGGAGCTGAGTGTGAGAGTCGCACTCTGTGAGGCCAAAGCCTTGGAAATTGCCAATTGGTGGAAGAGCTTCGTCCTTCGAAGGCGGTGCTACTGGATGTCCACCCAGGCGTTTTGCACATCTGAACGGTTGCTACGGGAAATTATTCTCAAACATGCATGAAAGAATCAAAGCAACTCTCCAGGTATGTTTTTGCTGAGGGAATAACATTACAACGTGAAGTAAATTTTTAAAAAGTTGATTTTGCACAATACTGCCCCTTTGACACTGTGGTGAGACATGGTAGTGGCACCATCACACGCTACAGATGCGGGACGTGGATACGCATCAGAGTTGGACATGACAATTCTTATGACATGTGGGCATAAGACTGGTGCCAAGGTTCACTTTTTATTAGGACAACTATAAACCAGAGAACGATCCAAAGAATGGAATGGTGTAGGCAAAAGCAGGTCTATGTATTGCAATGACCTAGTCAAAGTCCAGACCTACTTCTAATTAAGAATGTGTGGTAATTTCAAAATGTGGTAGTAGGAAGTACTGATTCGGGTCACTGACACTATCTTTTTCTCTTATTTTAAACCCCTCGCTGTGTATTTCTGGCCTTCTTTTTCCGTTTAATTTGCTCTCCTCCACTCCGGTATTGGATGTGAAAGCTTCTCTTTTTTTTTCCCTCTCCGTATTTTAGGTCCAGTCGTCCAGACCACTGACTGCCATTGTGTAGCCTCGGCTGCTCAGCAACCGTCCCTGCGCTGATCTAAATTGGCAGTGAGGTCATGTCCTCAACTAGCTCTCAAACCTAACCATTGTCAGAGTTAACTGAGCAAATTTACTTTTAACTTGAGCCCATTTGGACCCTTGCACCAACGCCGACACTCTCACCGCCTCAAAGAAAAAGAGGGAGAGAGAGAGAGAGAGAGAGAGAGAGAGAGAGAGAGAGAGAGAGAGAGAGAGAGAGAGAAAACAATAGACTTTGAGCATACAAGAAGTCAATGTTTCTTTTGACTTGCTGGAGAATTCAACAGTCCGCTTGTTGATCTGAGATGTTGAGGACCCGGGTCACCATCTCTTAACACAGACCAGGGGTAGCAAACGAATGAGGCGGGGTGAAAGGGCAACTGCAGACATTCCTTTGGAAAATAAACAGAACAAAAACGGGCTTCTCTGCACAGGTATTTTAAAGCAGATCTATCAACCTCAGCTGCTGCCCCTTTTCTGAGCATCTAAATATGCTTAATGACACATCTGTAGGATTCCCCGCCCTCCCCTGCCCCTCCCCAATGGAACATAAATTGCTTCTCCGCCGCAAAAGACGTAAAGTAAAGTACGGCTTTGACCACAATCGCTGCAAGCTGCCTTCGTCCTCACGTTTCAAAAGCCCCGGTGGGGAACGAGTTTAATGCAATTAGCAGGTTATCTGTGGGGGAAGTGGAGGAGCGCTCTTCCTGTTGCCGGTTCCCCCGACAGAAGGGAGGTGTGGTTGTCTGTTGGACCACAGAGGAGAGAAGAAAAAAAAGAGAAGATGGGCAGATGCCCTGACAGAGGAGAACATCTAGGTTTACTGCTACGCCACGTAAGGTTTATCTAGCATCCTAGTTTTGGTTTTGGTTCCTCGGTCAGCAGGTGATTCTTGAACACTCCAAGGAAAAGACAAAAACATTTCTTTTGATTTCTTGAATGATTACAAGGAAGCACACACAAATAAATCACAAGCAAAGTGTATCTAAAGTGTTTTTTTGGTGGCCAACCCTGCCTTTTGTGTCGAAGCCAGTGGTTGAATGAAAGGCAGCAGTAGGGGTCACCTCAGGCATCTGCTGCGCTCCGGCACCGTTCAGCTGCCCATCTGTGTACACCACCGTCCTTCTGTTCACCCAGACACAAACACACACACACACACACACACACACACACACACACACACACACCTACACACACACACGCATGTTTGCGTGGCTATCTTTGTGGGGACTTTCCATTGACTTCCATTCATTTCTACAGCCTAAACCTTACCTTTACCCTTTTCCTAACCCTATCCATCACATACCTAACCCTAACCCTAACCAAAACTCAATTCACACCTTAGTCCTAACTCTGACCCCTGACCCAAAAACAGGGTTTCCCCTTGTGGGGACCAGGCTTCGGTCCCCACAACGTAGTATATGTCAGGAAAATGGTCCCCACAAGGTATTACAAACAAACGTGCACATACACACACACACACAAACTAGTGAGGCAGGGGAAACGCCTCTCTCGGAGCGAAGAACATCCTGTGCAAATGATTGCACCAAGTATGTTGTTGGAGGGTTGTTTTTTTTTTTTTTTATCCAGTTTTGGCCAAAAGACAGCTATCAGGCTTTATTATAAAGGAAACCATTGGATCGGCAAACCAAAACGGTGGTAAATGGAAGAAAACAGAGAAGCTCTAAGTGGCAAGGAAATGAAACAGAAACAATAAGTCAGTAAAGTTACTTCAAAGCCCCCTCAGAGTGGGGCTTTCATGCCCATCTGACAGATTTTTATTGCACAGAACTCCATGCTTATGGTTTTCCTAACTGGTGAGAACAATTCTGCTACTGATCAGCACCTACAGCGTTGTGAAAAAGACAGAGTGTGCTCTGTTACAAACTTTTTTAGTGTGTTGTTTTTGGGTGGGTTTTTTTTTTTTTGTCCTTCTTACATGTTCCAGATCATCCAGCACACGTTAATACCAAATCTGGAGTGAAGACAAAGTGCAGTTATGAAACAGACTGTAGGATAAAAACCTTCTAACTTTGATAAATGCATCCGACAACAAACGCCTTTGCGATAACTGCAACATTTTTATTTTTTAATTCTGCCAAATTCAAATGTTTCCAAGCACTCACTCCCAGTATACACTCACTCCACATCTCTGCCCTCAGATTTAAACTCAAACTTTGACTAGCCCAGTTCAAAATCTCCATTTTGTTCTTTATTTAAGCATTCAGAATTGCTCTTCCTGGACTGCTTTGGATCATGATCCTCGTGCAATTTTGGAAGATCGTCACCTTGACGTCACAAAGACATTTTCCTTGAGGATGCTGAAGCAGAAATGGAGTCCCAGACCATCACACTACCTCCACCGTGTTTGACTGCCTGCATGACGTTGTTGTTCAGAAATGCTGTTAGTTTTACACCAGATTTACTCACGTCCTCCTAAATGTTCTCACTTTGTCTCACCAGTAAATAAAGTATTTTCCCCCAAAAATATCGAGATTCATCAAGAGGGGCTTTTTTATCTTTTGAGCAAACGTAAAATGCACCTTTGAGTTCTTCTTGGCCAGCTGTGGCTTTGCCATTGGAACTTCCCCGCCAAGTTGCCCAGTCTTCTTTCTAATTGTTGAATCATGAATATTGACCTTAACTGAGAGTGCTTCAGATGTTCTAGTAGGTTCCTTTACGAGCCACCGGATGAGTCATGGCTTGTTTTTTAAAAGTGTTTTTGGTGGGCAAGTCACTCCTGGGAAATTTGACCAATGTTCCACTTTCTCTATTTGTGGATGACGGGTCCCCAGCGTGATTCACTGGAGCCCCAAAGCCTTAGAGACGACTTTGTTTTTTGTTGTTTTTTTTTATTATTCTTACCAGTCTGGATGTTTCTCATCTTGTGCTAAAATTCCTTTATGTAGCAACACCATGTGTTGCTACATCTTGCATCACTTTATCAGACAGATTCTGTTTAAGTAGTTTCTTTGTTTGGGTGTGGCTGGTCAAAAATAACCAAACAGTATTATGTACCTTCCAGGCATGTGGTGACAATTTAGAGCACTAAAAAGTAAATATGTTACCTTTAACTGTTATAAAAATGCTACATATAATATATACATATCAAATATGGCTTAAAAAATTGACTCTGTAATTTAATTTCTTGAAATTGGGCCTTTGTCTCTTTAAAAACTCCCGCTGTTCCGAAACTCTATCTTCAGGAAGTAGTCACAGCATTGCTCCTCTATTAACCTTTTGACAAAGTTTTTTTTTTTTTTTTTTTTTTTTAACCAGCGTTTCACTGAGAAGTAGCTCATGTAATAAGCTCAGTTGATGTCCAGTTCCACCAGGTGTTTGCTAATTGCTGTTGGCTCGTCTGAAGGAGCTGAGTGGGGGAGTCATGGCAGAGGGCTGCTCTCTGAGACGGAAGCTCAATAGTTTCATCCTCGAAAGCGGAAATCAGCGCTTGGTCTGTCAGGCGTTTTCCATAGCTGAATGGTTGCCATTGGAGACAAAAGGATTTCTCAAACATGCGTGAAAGAATCAAGGCAACCCTACAAGTATGTTTTCTATAAAGGAATAACATTATATCATGATGTAAAGCTCAAAAAAGTACATTTTACATAATGCCACTCCGGGCTACTTTGGACCTCTTCCTCCTTCCCCACATAAAAATAATGACTTCAAAACTGAATTCTACATAGTCTCAATCCGTCTTTTGTCTGGTGTATAATTTAGTTTGATAATCTAAAACATTTTGGTGTGACAGAAGCAAAAACAAAGAAATCTGGAAAGGGGCAAATACTTTTCCACCGCTCCGCAGATCCCCGCTCTGGAGCAGCTTCTACAGTTCCTGTGAAGAGCAGCCTCCACACACAGATGTGGGGTGTCAAGACTATTTGTGTTATACATTCCCCACATTTCTCCCTGCTCCTGATGAAAAGGACCCCTCTCGTTGCCAGTTTTGGTTAACTCTGGACTAATATATATTAGGGCTGCGTTTCAAATAAACACAACACTTTTTTTCGCCTCCTCTCTCTCTCCCTGACTGTGTCTCAGTGTGTACGGAGGGACAATAAGGGAGCCGCGATGAAGAACTTTATAGGAACGTTCAGCTTAAGAGTGAGGGATTGAAGCCGGTAAACAAAGCATTCCTTTCCCTTTCATCACCATTTAATTGTTCCCTTAACACGCAGCCTCACCTCCAGGCCAGTGCCCAGCAAAGCGGCGAGCTTGTCAAATAAAAATAAATCTTAAAGCAAAGGTTTACTCCACTTGTTTGCCGCTTGCTTGGAAACCTGCTAAGGTGACATCGCCGCATTGGTGAATAATGAAGAGTCGGCTGAGGATTCCTCCGTTCCTCCAACTCTGACAGGAATCTGTTGGAAGGTGAGGGTTGCTATATGAACGGATTACTAAAGAGTGCACTGAGCATCCTCCGCCTCCCCTCCTCTAACAAACACGTGAGCAGTGACATGATACTGTACAAGAGTCTGGACAGCATATAACATATCAAAGCAATTTCCTAATTGCTTCCAGGCCAAGGTCGCTGCTTTTATGGGGAGATTTTCCCCCTCCCCCTGTTCCCAACCCCAAACACCCCTTCCCCTCACAACCCCCCAGTTTTGTGTTGTTTTCATCTCCAGATTGGGAAGCATTAAAGTGTTAAGTAAACTTGACCCAGCCGGGTTGGATTCATTGGGAAAGAGTCAGGGTTCCTGCACTCGGTGCCGTATCAGTGACAGTCAGTCCTGTGGATTTCCTCCCCGGGTTCGATGGACACCATATGTTGATGCGGTTTCCGCGGCCGTGGTCCCTGAAACATCCAGGCGCTACGTAATTGCATTTGTTGGGCCATAATGAGAGCGCGTTTGCTAAGGGGTAGCAACAGGATGAGTCTGATCCCATTGCAGACGCAATGTGGATCTTTTCAGGAGCGCTGCGAAAACACTGGTATAGCGCAAAAAATAATAAATAAGACAAAACTAACTTGAAAAAGTCACTCTTCCGCAAGAAATAGGAGCTTGATTTAAGTCAGTTATTCTTGAATATAGATATAATGTACTTGATCCACTGGCAGACTGTTTTCCTTATAGCAAAATATTTTTTCCATGTTATTAATGAAAAAATGTTATTTCCCCATAAAAAATAATAACAACATTGAGTGTTGCTTTGATTCTTTCATGCTTCTTTGAGAAATCCTTTAATCTCTATGGCAACCATTCGACTGTGCAAAACTTGCAGTTGAACCTAGCGCCGCCTCCGAGGAGTAGCTTCCGTCTCACAGCTCAACCCTCCGCCACAACACTCCACTCAGCTCCTGCAGACTAGTCAGCAACAATTAGCAAACACCTGGTGGAACTGTGCAACAGCTGAGTCGTTATTTGGTTAATAATGACACTTTAATGTAAAGATGGTACTTTAAATTGACTTTTAATGCAACTTCGTATTAAAAGTGTCATTATTTACCAAATGATAACAGTCATAAACATCCATAAAGACTTTTTCATGTTCACGACACGTGTTAAGACATATTTATGACAGTGTCCTGTCAGTCTTATGCACACCCTGTCAAATAAAGGGTCACCTTTAGTTCTGCCTCATCACAAGTGTGCTAAGAAATTTGCACTAGAAACTACATGAAAATGAAATAACTTAGTGTTGCATTGAGAATGGACTCTCCAAGCTGATCGTTCTCTTTTAGGAATCAATATGCTAGTTTGTCTCGGTGCCTTGCAAAAGTATTCATACCCTTTGAACTTTTCCACATGTTTTGCCACATTACAAGATCACAAACTTTAACATCTTCCATTAGAATTAGAATTTAACCTCTTCCAAATCCAAATCTGGATCAGTGTGGTATCAGGAAGGATCGCGGCAAACAGAAAGTTGTGGAGAAGTTTAAAAGCAGTTCATTTTTGCACCGTTTAAGCCGACACAGCAAATATGTGCATGAAAGAGAACATGTGGAAGAAGAAGATGAAGAGTTTAAACATGTTTGTCCTGCATGCAAACATAGCAAGAATAGCACCCGCTTCCAATGTTATCAGCACATTAAATGGCCACGATAAGCAGTTATCAGTCCCATACATTAGTTTCAGACTGAGTCTCCAGTACCTCCTAGTGTAGGTACTTATCTACCATTCTTATCACTGATAATATGCAGCTTAACCAGCATCTGAATGAAACCAGAGGGCTTTTTTGTTTGTTTATTTGTTTCATTTATGGGCTGATAACATTTGAAACTGGTGAGAATAGTACTCCACGTCATGTGAATACACCATCCCTAAGGTGGAACATGGTCATGGCCTTATGGTTCTGTGGGGATAGTTTTTCTCCAGCGTCTATAGGGAAGATGGTCTAGTTTGATGGGAAGATAGAGGGAGCTAAATACAGAGGATTCCTGGAAGAAAACCTGTTCGCTGCTTCTTAAAAACCTGAGACCAGAGAAAGAGCTTTAGCTTTCAGAAGGAGGAAGACCCTAAATATCAACCAGAACTACAGTGGATTTACATCAAAATATTCACGTGACTCTTGCATGAATGGCACCCTGACAGCAACGGCAGTAAACAGTTACATGACATATGATCATAATTCTTTCATCATCTATCAGCTAACAGAGGAGACAAGCGCCCTTATACTTGGGAGCGGCTACTTATGCAGCGTTTTGGGGAAATTGTAGTCTGCCATTTTACACAGGAGTTATGGATTCAACACATTTGAACGACACACAACTTTTTTTATATGAGCTGTGAAATGCTGTGAGAGGTATGGTGGAGTCAAATGCGCATTGTTCGAAACGAAACAAAACAAAACAAACAGCCCAACATCATCCTCCTACTACTTCCTTTTGTCTTCTTCCTGGTTTTCAACAGTAGTAACTAGTGGTGGGGGGATCGATCCTAATATCAATAATGTTGATACCAGTGCTGGTATTGATATTGAATGATACTCATGTAAAAAGATCGATACTCAAGTTTTTTCTCTCTCAAGCCTGTACAGACTGATTCATCAAAGTCTCCTCTGTGCCTGTAGGAGCAACACGGTGCCGTCACACCGCACGGAGCAGCGCTGCTCCACCCTCTATGGTCATGTGGTTCAGCGGCGCCAGCCAAACAGGGGAGAACGTATTCTTTCTTAATTTAATTTTCACTTATTCATTTTATTTTGTTTAAAACCAGAAGTGCGCTGAAGGGAATACATTCCTTATACTTTGCATTACTTTCTTGTATTGTTCAACTTGGAAAAACACAATAAGTTTAAAACTGTTTATTTGTTGTGGAGTGTTTATTTTGTTGTACTGTGGTTTGTCAGCCCTCTCAAGTATTTTCTTGTCACGTATCCCATATTGTTATCGGCGATACTGGCCCTGCATTTACTTGGTATTGGATCGATGCCAAAACTCCCAGTATCGCCCACCTCTAGTAGTTACACCCGGATGCGAAACAAGTGTTTCCATTGCAAAAACGCAAAAACATCTTGAGGAAAAAGTGAGATTTAGCTGTTGACCTCATGCATGAAAGCGATAGAAAACTTGTTCAATGCACAATTTACAGGTAAATTATGTTGTTAGACTGTGCTGTGGCCCCCACCTCCCGCCCTTTCTCTAACGATTAACATAAAACCCTGCCAGTGTTTATAATCCCCCCAACATCGATGCAAACCGAAATCCAATGAAGAAT
The DNA here is from genome assembly GCF_051168715.1 of Poecilia mexicana. NCBI lineage: Eukaryota > Metazoa > Chordata > Actinopteri > Cyprinodontiformes > Poeciliidae > Poecilia > Poecilia mexicana. The sequence continues at coordinate 27,047,775 of NW_028263385.1, read as the reverse complement.
CTGCATCCAAACTAGAGCCGGAGGAGCTTTCAGAAAACAATGGGCCTTAGATGTTATGAAGCCGGGCGAAACATATCCCAAAGGACTTTCGGCTGCAAAAGTCATTCTACGTGGGTACTGACTCATGTGGGGCTCGATGCCAAACTTTTCAGTTTTATCATTTGTGAAATATGCGAGAAAACACGCACTAATTTCATTTGCGACTTTGGTTTGTGTCGGTCTGTCTCATAAAACCCCCCAAATAAAACCCAATGAAGTGTGAGGTCGCATCGTGACAAAATGTGAACACGGTTTTTAAGACATTCATTAAATGTCCAAATTTCCGAACATAAACCGAGTGAAATAAACACAAACAGGCAGAACTCACCAGAAATTCCAGACTTTGTTTGGAATTTTATTTGTACAGTAATGGTGTGGAGTAGTATCCAGTAATATGTTATATAAATGATCTCATATATATATCATTGTAAAAGCTCTTTACACTTTAACTGAATGCACCTCAAACTCAGATCCTATATGCAATAATGAGGTAGATAGATATTAATAATAGTACTTTCCACCCTCTGCAAAAAATATCGAAGACACTTTAAATTACTCTTTTTTTACGACGTAAGAAATATATGATTATCATGGAACTCTGTACATCACAAATAATAAAATAATTATAGAATAGACATTTTGTTTTTACCGATTTGAGTGCAGTTTTTTTTACATTTGCAAAGAAACGCCTTTCGAGCGTCACTTCATTCGCAGCACTTTGTAAAGTTTTTTTTTTCTTTCGACTGTACAAAATATTTACAGCTCAGAGATAAAGACGGGAAAAAAATAATGAACAGCAGTGCATTCAAAGCTAATGTGCATTTAAATATAGTCTCGATTGGCGAGTCTATTTTTTTTTCTTTTCTCTTATCTCCTCTCTCTCCCTCCCTCTCTCTCGCTGAACCACTTGTCCGTGCATGGCGCAGGAAGTCGTGGAAGTGCATTGCGTAAAGATGCAGACTTTTAAGCGAATAAAAACAAAAAATCCGCCCCAGTTATGTGTGCTTTTCCAAAAAAAAAAAAAAAATTGATTTCCATGCATCAGGTCCCAGGAGAGGCACAGATCTAATCTGGGTCCTTTTAAGGCAAAAAAAAAAAAAAAAAAAAAAGAGAAATCTCTTGAAGGCATCACCACCGCCATCTTTATCTCCTCACATACAGATCCACGTTTCTGTGTTTGGTACATTAGACATTCACCTCATGTGTTCATGTATTTACCGATTTCTTTTGTCTCTCTCTTTTATTTCCATTTATTCATTTATTTGGTGAGAGCATGCTCTGTCCCGAGCCTGTAATGTCTCCAGTTAGGGAGTGTGTGTGTGTGTGTATGTGTGTGTGTTGGGGGTGGAGGGACGACCCCAAAACGTCCCGATCAAGCGCGGCGCTCCCAGATAAACAGGCTCCTTTCTGGCCCGCAGCCATGCAGAGCGCGCACTGTGTCTATTCGCTGCTTTGCGCCAAAACCTCCTGGACATTCCGCTTGATACGGTTTTTTTAAAGGTCTCTGCGTGGATGAGAATAAATGTGCTGGACGCTTTTAGTGTTAATCAGTTTGAATAAATAAAACTGAAGTAGGGTGGAGGTGGACGGGATGCGCATCCTGTGAGCGCATCCCGTCATTTGGATTAAAACGCTCCTCACAGACCCTGTGAGGAGCTGATCTGTTCACGTCCACGGAGCCGTCAGCACTTCGGCTTGAACAAAATCTGTCTTTTCGTTTTTCCTCCGTTGTTTTATTTATGACACCAACACACCGCTACCTGCAGCCGCACTGCTCCACCACCATCTCCTCGTACTGCTTGTACACCACGTTGTTGCCTGAGTCCGTGAACAGGATGCTGATGGGGCTGAGCTTGGTGGGCACGCAGCAGCTGGGCGGGGTGCTGTTGGGGTCCATGGAGTTCATGAGGGTCTGGATGATGGCGTGGTTGGTGGGCTCCAGGTGCGAGCGCAGCGGGAAGTCGCACACGCCCTCGCAGTGGTAGGCCTCGTAGCCCAGCGGGGCGATGATCCAGTCGTCCCAGCCCAGCTCCTTGAAGTTCACGTGCAGGGCCTTTTTGCTGCACCTGTACTTGGACTTCTTCCCGTGCCGCTTCCCGTGCCGGTTGTTCGGCGCCGTCCTCCGCCGCCGCCGCGGGGGGCCCTCGCCCAGGCCCTCGGCCCTCGCCGGCTTTTCCTCGGCCGAGCGCCGCGACTTGATCTTCTCCTTCATCTCGTTGAACAGGTTCTCCCTCTTCCTGGAGCGGGTGTAGGCCACCAGGATGGCCTTCTCCTGCTGTCCGCGGCCGCTCCTGTCGAGGCCCAGCCGCCTCAGGTCCACCTCGGCGTCGGACTTGCCGTGCACGGCCCGGAGCTGGAAGCAGAGCTGGCTCCTGTGCTGGCGCTGCGTCTGAAACGCGTCCCACACGTCCAGAACCTCCCAGCCGCCGGTCTCTGCGGAGTCCGCGGCGTCCAGAGACCTGGAGTCCAGCGGCTTGTCGGAGCGGCACGGGTAGAGCTGGAGGTGGAAGGGCCCCGCCGCCTGAGGGGCCCCCAAAGCTTTCCTAAATATCCTTAATTCGGCTCCGACCAGCTCCTCTTTCTCGGACAGGGTTGAGACATCAAACAGATACTTCTGTCTTCTCAGAGGAGAGTGCAAAAGATTGTCTGCAAGGAGAAAAGAAGAAAATAATTGCAGTCAGATTCACTTAGAGTGTACAGTGTTCAGAGAGAGGTGGTGTGTGTGTGTGTGTGTGTGTGTGTGTGTGTGTGTGTGTGTGTGTGTGTGTGTGTATGTGTGTGTGTTGAGGGAGTTGTGGGGGGGTCACATTCTCCCACAGAGGCCTTCTCTCTCTTTTTCTTGTTTTTCAAACGTCCACCATGAGCCCGCCTCACACAAACTGCAGCTGACAAGCTGTTCTGAGAAGAAAGGCAAAACCCCTACGGATGGCCGCCACAGAAGTATGATTAATGTCCCCGTCTAATTTCTAATCCACATCCGCCCTCATAATAAATTTATCCGATAATGATGCAATTAAGATGCCCGTTAACGCCTCGCAGTGCTGCCTTAACATTTTTTTCTTTGTGGAAAAAGGGGGAAAAAAAGATGAAAGAAAGGAATGACTTTATCGCATAAATCTTGCGCATTGCGTAAAGTGCGCATTTGTCAGGTTGTTCCTGTTTTTTTTATTTTTATTTTTTTAGGAAAAACACCACACACCGATACATCTGATTATTATTATTATTATTAATATATTTTTTTAATGGCGTGCCACTTTTAATCAAAAAACGGCGTGTCTGGATGAAGAGTTGCGCTAGAAATCAGAATTTGTGGAAACTGCAAAAAATATTATTAGCGATGAAAGACAATCTATCTTTTTAACGAAGCATTCCAGGTGGCACGTTAAAAATATATATTTTTTGCTCCTTATGTTGCTCTAGAAAACCGCTCACAGTGACCCGTCCGGAAGGGCGGTGTTATAAATGATGATAAGAATAAAACTACAGATTCATATTTGTTATTGACAAAAAAAGAGGTGTAGTTAAAATGTTGCTAATACTAACGCCCAACTTATTACTAAATCACACAAAAAAGTGAAATATTTGTCAATGAAATTATTAAAAAATATTATAGAGTAGCTTGTAAATGTGATGCTTAATAATGGTTAACATCCAGCAGTATTTACCATTTTATTTTAATCACAAACTTTACCGGAATTTAACAGAGCATGTTGGTTCAGTCCGCTGCTGTAATCTGTCAGGTGACTGTGAGGCGGATATGATTTAAATGGTTTTATCAAGATTGAAACTTAAAGATTGTCACCTGTCTGATTTGTCATGAACCAGTTCAGCGTTAAAGTCTGATTTGCTACCAAGCTACTCTGTAAAAAAAAAAAGCTTCAGATAGTATCAAACAGGCAATGAAAAAATATTGAAATGAAATTAAGCATTTTAATTTGTAAATGATAGGCTCAATATTAGCTACATTTTAGCAGCTCTAACATTGCTGTTGGTAACAACCATTTCTTTATTTTATTTCTTAAATTTCTTTCGTCATTTATTTTTTGCTAAAAATTGTGCTCAGCTCTCCTGCAGTGTTCAGCTGATATGTTTGCATGGATTGTAATATGACTGAATTTATTACATCTTAAGCAATATTTAATATGTAAATATTAAATTAATATGTAAATATAATATTAAATACTGCTCAATCTTTGCCTACTCGTTGGCAAAAACTTTAACTTGTTAACTAGCAAAAAAGCTAATGCTAAATTCACGCTTCTTGCTTACAGTGAATGAGCCATCTTAGTTATGTTATGATGTAACAGATTTGCAGGTTTTATTATTGTTGATATTAATCGCAGACATTTTAGGCGTGAGTAACAGAAAAAGCTCTGACAAAAGAAAAACAGATTCGGAAATGACCAATTATTCGAGTAAGATTTTTTTGATTAAGTTGTCTTTTAGATGTTAGACTTCCATCATTTCTACTCATAAACACTGATTGAAATCGAATCCAGCAACTTTTCCCCCTCTCAATTTGTTACATCTATTTATTCCTTTATAACACCTTCATTAATTAGTGTGTGATTTAGTTTTATGCGCTGACAGGTCGATTAATAATGTCGACCTTTGTAGCGGAGAAGAAATAAAATGCTTAAAACAAACAAAAGAAAAAAAAACTGTCCTAAAAACATTTGGCATATAAACAGCAACCAGAACATCCAAAAGGGGAATACCATTTTTTAAAAGTTGTAGATTAAAAAAAGAATAAAAAAAACAAACAAAAAAAACCCCACTGATTTTAGGAAAAGGGGTTTCCCTTTTAGGCACAATGGAGCAAAGGCGACCAACAATGCACAATTATTACATTATTCTCCTCTCCAGAGGCCTGAACGTGTTTCATCAAGGCGAACCAATGAGAATGGGATGGAAACCAGAGAGAGAGAGAGAGAGACAGAGAGATAGAGAGACAGAGAGAGAGAGAGAGAGAGAGAGAGAGGCATTTAGCACAAACAGGAAACAGTTCGAGCATAACGGAGACATTTCGAACAAAACGTTTTTCGGTTTTCCCCAGAAGAAAAGCCGTATTAGAGAAATCTTCCCTTTTATTTTAACATTTCCGTCAATTTTCTCCCGAAACGTTCATCTGCAGTTTAAGAAATGTCCCTCTTGATTTGAGAGCAAAACTATACATTCAGAATGCAGTCTGCGTGTTTTAATATATATTTTAAGTGTGATTTATTTAGTCGAATTCGTCTTAATTTGTCTGTTTTTCTCCCCTCTAAATGACAGGTTGTCTCTATTTGTTTATTTGAACGTTGTCTTAACTTAAACTGACATGTTTCTACATCGCAACATCCATGTCACATCGTTTGTGAGAGCACCTTTAAAGAGAGTTTTTCCAAATAAATCTGGCTGTCAGATTCCGTCCCGTGAAGCCCGCCGAGTCAGACAGTAAAAAGCAGATTGAAACCTTCTGCCTTCTTTCAGTAACTTTTTCTTCTTCTCTCCCTCCGTCTGGTTCACGTTACTTTTTTTGTACTTTTATAAGCACTCAAACAAATCGAATACAAGTTTGCCAAATAATTAACAGTTCTCAGCTCCCATCCTCCTCATTAAAACACTTCCCCTCTTCCATTTCATTCCGACTTGCCAACGACAACATTCCGCTGAAAACGAGTGCGCCAGCGCGGAACGACTCAGTGATCGACTGAGTGAGTGATTGGGTTATTTAAGTTGTCAGTCTTGTCTGATTTTAAAACCTTTTTCTTCTTTTTCTGCTTTATTTGCTTGGTCACTTGAAGCATCCTGCTGTATCTTTCAGCTAAATCTTGGTTAAATCTCAAGAGCTGCCCCCCCACCCCTCCTCAGACTTTTAAATGATCGATGATGAGAAAGTGTTCCCTCTATTATTCAGATTTATCTATTTGATATATGATTTTACCACTTATATTTTTTTCTAAAGCAAACTAAGACATGGATTTCTTAGTTTTTCTTTATTTCTTTATTTTTTTTTAAATCTGCTCCTGCGTGCGTAAAATGACGCGCAAAAGGCGCACAGGTTGTTTTCCTCCAAAATGTGACACTGCTGCGATTTTAAACCGAGTCCCAGCTCAGCCCAGGTTCATGCTGCAGGTTAGAATGCAGCGCAATGCTTAGTGGGGGTTAGAGGGAGGTTTGAGAGAGGTGGTGGTGGGGAAGAGGGTAGGGGAACTGAAAGCAACACCAAAAAGCAACCAAAGGCGCTCGAGCTGCAAGAACTTAAGTTTCCGTAATTAAAGTGGTGCTCGCAAAGGGAGGTTCCGCAGTAAAACAAGAAGGGAGAAAAAAAAATCCAAACCACTTCACAGAAGAGGAAGCGCTCTAATTTTCCCCTCTTTTTCTTTCTCTCTCTTTCTTTCTTTTTCCTTTTCTTCTCTTTTCTCGGGGATCTGCCCACCGTGGCCGGGCCGGGTCATTACGGGAGAATAGACAGTGTTTGATATGTTATGACATGAACACTCAATTAGATCACCGAGTTCAAACACTGCAGTCAGCCGTTCCGATGCCAAGCTGCCCCTCAGAAGGGTCCAGCTCGGGGTCAGAGCCACTGACACATCACATCAGAATCACAAGAGAGAGCCTGACACGTCCAACCCCCCCCCCCCCCAAAATCCCCTCCTTAACCAGCACACACCCCCAACGCCTCCTAAAAAATAAATCAAACCAAGTCCCACTGCCAGAAACCAACAACGTCCATCAGAACTTTTTACGCGCAAATCAAGTTTAAAATCAGCTGCGTCGCTAATGGGGGGCAAAAGGGGGCCCCCACGATAAATACATTTATTGATTTAACCTTCATTCGTGGGCCACCTCCTTACATATACACACAGAGAGTTAAAATTAAAGTGTGCAACGCCAAGGTTTTCAGTTCTGGCACCCGGTTTGAAAACCTTCAGTTGGAACAGCTCTGTCGGAAGCGGCATCGAAATCTCTAAACTGTCTGGATTGCACAAAACAGAGTCAATACAGTGTCGAAACAAATCAAAATTCATTTTTTTATATATAAAAGTATTGACTCTCACATATAGCATCAAGATGTTGGGATGTTTTGCAGCCTGCGGCGCGTCGGGACTGCCAAAGACTTGCTTTTTATTTCTCCCTCAAAGATTAACTCCTGACCTTGCAATGTGTTTGTGTGTGTGTGTGTGTGTGTGTGTGTGTGTGTGTGTGTGTGTGTGCGCGCGCGCGCGCGTTTGTGTTGATCGGACTGTGTTTGCTCTCGCAAGCTGCTCCTATCACTTGGTTACACATGTATAACTGACTCAAACACCTGCTGCTCACACCGACCCGTTCTGCGCCCCCATGCCCCCCTCCGCCCCAACCCTGGGCCCCTCCGGACCTCTTTGTTGGCACAAGCTGGCCTTCTACTGGGTACCATAATGGCAACAGATTGGACGTTTTAATAAGTGATGGCTGCGGTGTGGGGTGAGGGGGCTGGACTCCGTTTGAAGGTTTGTTAGAGGAGGAAAATCGAAGAAAGCGACGACGGACCTTTCCACATTTTAGATTCTAGGCTGACAGTGACTTAAAGCGCTCGTTTAGAGAGAGAGAGAGAGAGAGAGACAGAGAGAGAGAGACCATTGTAAGTTCACTGTAGTGTTTATTTAAAACCAATTAAACTCTGTTCTCTCTCAAAATAAGTTGAGAAATTTAAAAAAGTGCAGCCTTAGCATAATTCATGAAAAATATATCAAGATTTCACACTATCTGATCGCGTAAATGTGCTTTTGTTTGCTATACACCGTGCGTAAAATCTAAAGAGCTAAAGCCGGTGATTTAATACGCTGCAGAAGATTTTTCCCTCTTCTTTGGTTTCTAGCATGTTCAGTGATGATACTATCAGATCGGTGGGCTGCGCAGTCGCTCTGAATCCAACCGGCTCGGTTCCTCTTTCTGCAAAAACTGTTGTGGTTTTCACAGTCAGAGGACGAGGATTTAAATCAGAGTTGATCGTCTGAAAGAAAGGAGACGAGAAGTGGCAAATAATCGCTTGTTTTCACATGAACCGAAATAAATCTGAAGCTCTTGTGTATTGTCTAAAAATTAAAAAACATTTGATTAGATTTTGAGCGCGTAAAATGCGTCCGTATAAGTTTTTTTTTTGTTGTTTGTTTTTGCTTCATCTGGAGTGTGCGTAAAAGATCTTGACCCTACTCTAATCGGTTCCAAGAGGACGGTATATCAGAGCAGAGCCGGGAAAAAAAGAGAAAAAAAACCCAACCTGTTCCTTTGTCCACAAAACTCGTTATGGTGTTGGCAGACTTTGAGGAGCTGAAGAAGCTCGCGTTTAGTCCGAGTTTCTCGGCCGCCGAATACGTCCTGTATATGGAGAGCATGTACTCGTGCGGCACCACGGCGTCCTTTGGGACCTCTCCGTCTTTGTGATGTCCCGCTGCGGGGTGCGAGGAGGCGATGATGTCTCTGAAGAGCCTGGGTGACCTTTGTCCGTGCGGATGAGAGGTATTGGCTTCCCTGTTCCTCCTCGGCGCAGAAGGGGAGATGATAGCAGCAGACTGGAAACACGGTACATTCCCAAACAAAACGAGGAGCAGGCCCAAATGTATCGCAGCGAACCGAGATGCGTCCATGGCTAGATGATGATGATGATGATGATGATGATGATGAGTTCTTCTTTTTTTCTTTTTGTTTTTTGTAAATCTCCCTCTTGTTGGTGAAGTGAAGCACCTGGAGCCCCGGGGTGGGAGATGATGGTGTGCGCGTCAGAGTCGGAGAGCTCCCACCTTTTGCGCTCTGCGGTCGCAGCAGAAGAAATGCGTTTTCCTCGCTCTGAACTCCACACAAGAGCGGAGAGACTGCTGGGCCTGAGAGAAACACGCCCACATGGTGGCTCAAATGCAGGGCTTCCTAAACAATCTTCATGTCACAGAGCTCCACGGAGCCGCGGCTGCAGCCGGCGGACCGCCAGAGGTGACACAGACAGGACTCAGAGGAGTAAACAAGTCGGGCGTCATCGCGTCAACATGTAATCTAATCTGTTGAAAAAAGAAAAAAATAAGGAAAAAAACAAAAACAAAACCACACCCTCAAATAATGTGACGATTAAATTAATTCTTATTCCACAACCGAACTTATCCGCTCTGAGCTTTAAACTGAAAGCACATGTCTTATCAGCAGAGGCATGTCTGCAATCCCGCAGAACCAAAGTGCAAGTCCGCACAGAGTCCAGACTTATCGCAAAGTCTCCCAATCCCAACCTCATCTGATCTGATAAGATTTTTTTACACGCAAGTACAGGTTCCCCATGAAGAGGAGACGCTTCTGACGCATAAAAGTTTCTGACCTTTCAATTTGTTTACTCGCTGGTAGAAATGGTCGAATGCATAAAAAAAAAGAAAAGAAAACAAACCAAACCAACAATAAAAAAACAGATCCCATATCAGCCAAAATTTATTTTCCCTCAACACATTAACAAACCCACAGAAATGTCATCAATTAACATTTAAACAAAACACTTTTCAACTTAAAAGATACCTACGGGGTTGATAGTCGTTTAAATTCATCAATCGCACATGGAAGGACTCTGGCGACATCTAGTGGTTGACATAATCTATTACAAGAAAGCTCTATGAACCGAGAAGCTCACGATTGAAGCTGAACGGTGCGTTCATGTGATCTGGGGAGGTTCCACGATTTTGAGCTTTTCAAAAGCGAAATTATGGAAAATATGACAATATATTGTATTTATTACACTGTGATGCTTGTGGAATATTTATAACGCATCACAAGGGCTTTGGAAGTTTAGCAGTTCATTCATTTGATCACCATCAGTCAGCTTTTAGTCTACCAGTGATTCTTGAGAATAGGGACAAAATGGGTTTTAATTTTCCCATAATTTTTTTTTTTGTTATTTCTCAACCTTATGTATGCAAATATGACAATGTTTAGGAAATGTAAAGATGCTAAGGTGAAGGCTCCCAGTTGCAACATTTTTAAAAAAATTACATTTTTAATCAACCTGACCTAGAACTTTGTCATCATCATCTGACAAAAATAAATATAAAATAATTTTTAATGACCCTATTAGTGATATTTTCATTCATTTTACAGACAAATGCTTCTCAAGAAACAAAAGAAATATTATTTAAAACAAAAAACAACAAAAAGTCCATCTGATGGAGTTGACAGTACATGACGGAGTTGACACAGAACTGAAGGTGGTGACAAACTAGTGAATAAAATGAAAAACTTGGTACATGTGAAGTAATGCAATTCGTGTAAAATACATTAAAATAAAATAATTGCACATTTAAGTGATATTTGACAATAATTTCACTGAAAGAGTCAGAAAAACTCTGATGGAGTTGACATCTGACGGAGTTGACGAAATGCCAAAGCACCTCAATTTATATGATGTTATTCTGAAGGAGGCCATATTGTAGCTCGTCAGGTCCATGAAATCTTTACAGTTTACCAAAATTAAGCTTTTATTTCACAAAATTTCATCAAAGTTTTGTAAATTGTCAGTTATGGAGTTGACACATCATGGTTCTGACAAGCAACTTAGGAATAAAACAGAAGAAAAAAACTAAAGAATAACTTAAGCTAACCAAAGCTAACTAGCCCTCCTAGCAAAGGAAGAGAAAAGACAACGTCATGGGGTCGTCAGAAGTTCTGGTGCCCCCCAATAATGCCTGATTTTTTTTTACATTCTTTTCATTTCTGACGGTGTTGACAAAAACTAGGGACAAATTTCAATGGAATTGGAAAATATATAAAAATGATTTTTAATTCAATTTATTGATACCTCTATAATTATTTATATGACTACTTATACTTAATTGTCACAATATATAATTTTAGTATTTCTTTAATTGTTTTAAACTATTATAATGTGTTGAGTTCTGCTCCTGGACAAGGGCTTTTACAGGCATCATCTACCGACTACAATGTTTAAAATAAAAAAATATTCAGCAAATACCTGGAAAATATACATTGTTGTGCTCATATGACCCAGGTTAGTTGAGTCAGATATTTGAAAAAATTATATTTTGTGTATATTTTATTCAAATTTTGTGCTTTATTCATAGGACCTGTTTTGTCCCTATTCTCAAGAATCACTGTCTGCAATACTGTTGTTGAAATCAGATACGACGTATCCAAGCGCTGTCAGTCACCTCCATGTGCGTGCTGCTTACCTCCACTTGCCCCCATAGTGGCGGTCTGCTATGATACAGCTTCTCCATATTAGCAGAGCCTGTTGTGAAAGCTAAGGCTAAGTTAGCATAGCAACCAATAATGTCGTACAAACCGTTTTCCTGTAAAGGTGAGTTGTTTCTCTGCCATTAGCACATTTAGCAGCACAAGGATTACTGACAGCGCTAAGATCCTCCTCCTGGCTCTGATTGGTTGTTTTTAACCGGCCTGGTTCATTTGTGTAGGCAGCAACAGCAGCACAAGGAGAAAATGGAGGAGCTCACTTAATTTAGATTAAAAAATAAATAAATAAATAAATAAATATGTCACCTAATGCCGAGATCGACTCAAAACCTTCCGCGATCAACGTATTGCACCGCTGCTCTAGCAAAGTACGAACAGTTCAGAAACAATGGGAAATGGGAATAAAGCTATTTATTAACTGATTAAGTCGTATTTTAGATTGTTCTTGAAAAACTAATCAGTCACGGCAGATTAGCGGGTCCACTCACGGCTGCACATGCACCCATTGATTCTTTACAGCAGACAGCTGCTCCTCACAGCTTCTTGCAGGTACTGCGTAACCCCTCTAAATCTTTTAGGGCTACGCAGTACTCGACCGTACCTGCCTACTTTCACCCCTGGTTGGAGGTACAACACTTTCAGAGACGATGTCGAACGATTTTAGAAAGTTTTCCATTTCCAGGAAAAATGATTCTTACTATCGGTTGGGGCCTTGGGTATCTCATCACAAAAGGAGTAGAAAAACTCCTGGGATACAAAATTAAAGATGAAGACTTTCCAGAAGAGAGCTCATCTGATGAAAGATTTAGGAACTTTTGTTTTGAGGATGTTGCCGAAGACAACTTAAAACACAGTGATGTGTCAGTAAAAGACAACGTAAAAGACGAAGGACTTTTAGTAAAAAGCAAAGAGGACTGGAGATGGAAATACTTTTGTTTTGAGGAGATTGTCCCTGAAGACGAAAAGGAAGCCTCCTCTAAGGATGAAGAAGTTCGTTCTGGAAGCATAAAAGGTGAAAATATGTGGGGACATTTTGACTTTGGGCACCACTGTTGTAGAGTTTAAACATTGGGGTCACGACAAACCAAACTGTGATACCAATGGAGTCATGGAGAAAGAAGACCATTGCTGATTCAGTAAGTGTCATGACAACGTCGGCGCAAGGGCCGGGCAGAAGGTTCTGGAGGGCCGGCAGAGCGCTCAGAAGGGGCTCTGGGAGGCGGGGACTCGGAATAGATACTTGAAGTCAATTTTTTTCTTTAGATTTTTAGTACTCTAAATGCATTTTTCTATTAAGTGTATTACCAGAAAAGAGCAGAAAAAATTTCAGCCCGTTATGTCTAATGGTTTTTGAGATTTTGGGGGGTAGGTGTACCTTGCCACAAACCCACCTTTGAGAAGAAAAAGATGGGGTTTTTGAAAGCTTATTACTTAAAAAATAAATCAATGTGACACTTATTTGTAATGACATTCTTTAAATATAATATATAAATCATATTGCAAAACATGAAAATGTACAGTATAAGTAGCTTACTTTAAAAATGAAGAGTCTTCTTCATAAATAATATTATATAATAATAATAATAGTTATTATTATTATTCAATTATTTTGAAATAATAATAATTATTTCAAAATAATTATTATTTTGAAAAATGTAAGTAATTTCAATATTGACCCCGACAGTACACATGGCATTTTTGGGATACCATATTAAAAAATATATGTTGAAACCAAGCCCCAAAAACTATTTTGCCCAGCCTGCTGTGTGTTTTTAACATGCTCAATTTTTTGTGGGGGTCTGGGACTATTAAATAAAAATTTATTAGGTCCAAAGCTAATTTGACCGACGGAAAAAAAAATTCAAAAATTGACAAAATTTAGTATTTTTTGCTGCTGAATAAAATAAAGGCATCCATTTTTGGCCATCTTTAATAGTTTCCTTGATATTGCTGGTGGGAAATAGGGATGTTTTGCTTGATTTTTAAAAAATCTAATTGTAGAGAATTTTTAACTTGCACCAAAATGTTTATTTTTTATGCATTTAATTGAAACTTCCTTCCTAGAAGTCAATAAGGCTTCTGCATCAGATAAAAGCATTCATTTATGGCTATCTCTAGTAGGATTTTTTTTATATTGCTGGCAGAAAATAGATTTTTTTTTTTTTAGATTTATTTTTTTATGGAAACTTCCCTTATCCGAACATCTAATAAGAGCTGGAAGTATAGAGCTTTGGAGCGTGACGTCACTGCTCTAGTCGGAGGGGTATCAGCGCCATCTTAGGGGTCCATAGACAACAGTCTCGCAGTATAAAAAAAAACAGTCTCGCAGATTTTTTCAATCCAAGTTACTTAAAATAATTTAGCTATGGTACGAACTTGCTACGTTATTGTCTGTAATGTCCGATCACACGACTGAAACGGTAAAAGGATATAAGACGGACTTTGGTTTCACTATTATCCTGCTTGGAAACAACGTGAGGAGGCTAAGCTATCGGTGCTAACGAAAAGAAGACGAATGTCCTGGTATCAGCGGTGACACGTCTTGATATCACGTTCTCCAAAATCCCCAGATACCTACAAGTTTCCTCCAGACATTTCCTTTCTGGTGAGTGTCTAAATTTGCTTTGTTGGTTTTGTGTCACAATGTTGTTCTATGATTTTGTCCGAGTGTTCTTACGTTCAGTTTCTGTTGTTTAGCTCGGGCTAATATTGTTTATGTAGCATAGTCCGAGTTTTGTCAGTGGACATCGAGGTTATTACATTATTGTGAAGTAAACTATTTTACTAGTGTTATCAAATTTACAGCTTTAATAGCGATGTGTTCTGATATGTCCTCTTAAAGGCAAACCGACGTATGAAATGGATGAGCTCAATCCTGACTGGGGTCCAGTGCTGAATGTGGGTCACTGCGAGGTAAACGCCACAACATCGGACCGACATGGGCGTCAATTACAGAGGCGATACAGCAAAACCATCAACAGGTTACTGAGACTGATTTCATTATTTACCCCAGAAGAGGTAAATAATGAAAACACAGTAGCAGAGGCAACAGAAGAGGAGCAAGTTGGAGAGGCTGAGGAGGAAGGAACCCCAGCAGAGGAGCTCAGCAAGGCTGCAGACTCTGAAGAGGAACAGGAACCATTTGTGTTGAAATACAGTTCTCTCATTTAATAATTTAATGTATTAAACATTCATGAATCGTTTGATTCAAGCACTTCAAGTTGCATGTAAACGTGAAGAAAAGAATCACATTTTAAGTAACAATTTGATATTTAAATATTCAGGTAATAAACATACATGTAATGAGATTATATTTTTAAATAAATATTTTATCTGATTAAAGTAAACAATTATATAATCAGACATCTGTCAAGACACTGGGTTTTTGGGTTTGTTTTGCTTTTCATTTTATTAACTTTGTGTTTCAATTCACTTAAGTGGTTCATGGTATTTAGTGTAGTTAGAATAATATTATTGCTTTTCCTTGTTTGTCTGAGTCCATGTCAAGCCTTCTTTAATGACTATTATATTTTATCCTTCTAGTTATTTCTTATTTAAGCCTCCCTGCAGGGTTTCTAGTAATGTTTATTTCTTAATTTGATCACCATAGGTTCAGTTATTGTTCCATGTCTGAGTCTGTATCTTTCTGTGTCATTCTAGTTGGGTTATTTCTTTGTTTAGATCTTCTAGTTTCTCTTGCTCTGTTCCTTAGTTCTTATTGTTAGATCAGCCTCGTTTCTACATCCACATAAAGTAAGTCCACTGCCTGCTGCATTTGTGTCCACCGCCACATCATGACACAAACCAGATGAAAGAGCCCATCTTTAAACATTTAATGTGTAATTAAACAATAAAGGTGACAAATTTTATGAAATAGACCACACTTTAATAAATATTTGTTGTATTTAACATATTTCAGGTAAGTGAACATGTAATGACATAGATCCTGGCCTAGAATTTTATGCAATTGAACATTACGGGTAACAAATGATGATCATCTGAGGTAATACATTTTATGAATTTTCTTTTTTTTTAAATATAATTCTGGTTAAAAAAGGGGTCAAAATGGAATAAAAATATGCCTAATCTATAGTTTAATAGAATAATTGTACACAGATTTTGAGTTAATAGGTTACATGGCCTACAAGCTAAGAAAAATAAAAAATTTTGACTGCAGAAATAGCTAAAAAATATATAAAAGGTGTTCAAATGTAATAAAGGTGAGTGTGCCTCATCTATACAATCTAGTAGAACAATTTCAAGCAGATTGAGTTAATGGGACACAATTTGGAAGCTACTGAAGAAAACATTTAATATTAAAATTATTGAATATGACTTAAAATTTTAATAGAAGATAGTATGCCTCGTGTAATAGCATGAATGTCCACTTTTTGGTATCAGTTGGTCACAAGACAAAGCATTTATGCACAGGAGTGTTCGGAAATTGACAGCAGCAATGTGAAACTCCGAGCGCTTGTGGAGAGACTTAAGAACAGCTGGCCGAAATTAGCGTTCATAAATCGGATCAACCTTGAGCTGAACGTCTCTTACTCCGTGGAGCTCGGTTTATCCAGTATCCAACTTGAAAACAACTTTACTGCGGTTGGTAACACAATGAAAACACCGGTGTTCTGAATAGTTTGTTTTGGTCTGTGGACCCCAGACATGGCGCCGAGCGACGAAAACGTCATATCCTGTGACGTCAACTCCAAAGCTCTATTGCTGGCTCCAAAGACGACAGAGAAGACGTGCAGCAGCGACTGGAGCTCCGGCAGGAGAGGTGACCGTGTAACACTTATGACATGATTACAGTTAATAGGACAGACAATAGGACCAGTGCTAGGTTCGGGAGTAGGGAGAATGACCAGAGACCAGAAAATAAGTTTAAACTGCCAGCTTATTATTTGTTGAAAAGAAAACAAACAACAATATTACAAACAGTTGACATACAATGACACAAAATTCAAAATAGTTTCCCTGTTTCTTCCAGAATATTTTATTTAATCCCTGTTTTGAAATTTAAACATAATGTTAGGTATTAAAGAATACTATTTATTCAAACCTAGGTAATAGTTATATTTAAGTTCAAGATAGTACTGTTAATCTATTCAATTTACAGTTTATTTTTAATCTTTTTAAATCTATTTTAGTTTAGTGTTCTTTTTAAGAAGTTAAGGTTTTTTTTAATTTCCTGTTTTAACCACTTCATGTTTCCTTTTTAAACCCAACGGACAATTTCACATTCCACTCACTGTAACAATGGATATTGAATGTGGTTCGAGAAGAAAAAAAACAACAAACAAACACAACAGAAACAATCCAGCAAAAGACCGAATAACTTGTGCTTCAAATCAATGTATTTTCTCTCTGATGATCCTGAAGGGTTAATCCCGTTTCTCTGAATCCACTGCTATTTTAGCAGGGAAACATGGGCAGGTCATACAAGTTTGGATGATTTGCAATGTCCAGCAGAGGGCGTAGCTCCTGCTAGACTGCGGTCACAGGGCAACCTGGGTTACGGTTCGCCATCTTGTTTCTCACTAGCGGAATCCAACACAGCAATCGACTCGGAATTTCCTGGTCCAATTTCCAGCAGAACCTTAAAGGCCTGTTTTAATAACCAACAAAGCATAATAAAAATTCGTTTAACTTCGCTTGGTACTGAAAAAAGTAATGTACTCGCTGATTTGGCGGCTGAACATCTGTCTGTGAGTGCGTGTTCCTGTGTGTGGGGTGTGGGGGAGGGGAGAACGAGCTTCACCCATCCGTTACTTCGACGGTTTTTGAACATAAATGCGCTACTTTAGCTTTCCGTTTCAATGAAATAAAATATCTTACAAATACATTCTTCTCAGAAAATAAAATACACTTTTTAACTCACCAAGTCCAGTTCTGTAACATATAACACTCCTGAACGCAGTCAGGTTTAAAAAGAATGCGAAAAAGCCCCTTCTCCAAAAATGGAAAAAATGTTTTTAGACAGCGGATAGACTTTTAATCGTCGATTTTCTCATATCTTTCTCTCGTTCACAGCACAACTCTCTTTGCTTCTTCGCGTTCTCTGCTTCTTCTTCTGGCGCCAGAGAACATAGCAAATCGGTTGGCTGGAGCTAGTCACGTGGGCTACATATCAATGTGACCCTTCAGAATAAGAGATTTATCTCACACTTGACCGTTTTAGCTGCTGACAAAATAAAACTCTGTTTTATGCAGATTTTTAACCAAATAAAATGTCATAACATGAAAATTACAGACATTTATGATGTCTGTAATTATTTTTAAAAAAATATTTTTTAACTATTTTAAGACCTATTTATTCTTTATTTATTCTCCTATTTGTTTATTTTTTATTTATTTCCTATCTATCTATTTTATGGCTATTTTTTATGAAAAGGCTTACATTTAGTAAGGGTTATTTTAGCCTGGGTTACACTCGCACCGGTGGCTGGTTCCGGGAACGACGGAGAGGCCGCAGTGGCTTCAACTGATGGTGGTGCTGGTCTCGGAGACAGCGAACGCTGCAGCGGCGACTTGAAGCGTGGCAGAAACTCCGGCAGGAGACGTGACTGGAGCTGTGGCTGGAGGTGTGGTGGATTGTTTTTTTCTGGAGTCATAGAGTTCCAAAACTATTTCTAATGTGGTCGGTTGATTCTTGTATTGACGAAGGAGAAGGAGGTAATCGGACTCAGAAAAATTGCTCCAGCTTGCTGGGTCCATGAAGATGTTGCTAAACGCGTTCCTCACCTTTTCACTTGTGGTCGGGTCATACTGTCATGATTTGCGGAAGGCGGTGGTGAGGGTGACGCGGCATTTTCTTATTTTCTTTTATATTTCCCCTAAACATCCATTTTCGTCAAGAAAAATAGATATTTTGCTTTTTCTTTTTTTGCTTCTCCCTTTTCTGCTCGCTGTATTTCTGCTTGCTGTTTTTCAGTTTGCTGTTTTTCTGCTGCATTGCTATGTTAATGAGGAGAGCTGTCTTCTATGTCTACTACTGCAGTGAAGTTAGTTTCGAGTTGGATATTGGATTTTCCAATATCCGCCGAGCAAGCGGCGCTTAGCTCAAGGTTGATACGATTTATGAACGCTAATTTCGGCCAGCCGTTCTCTAGCTCCCTCCTCAAGCGCTCGGAGGTTCACTTCACTGCAGCCGGTAACACAATAAAACCACCGGGATAAAGTTTGTTTTGGTCTGTGGCCTGCAAATATGGCACCGAGCGGCTGCACCTAACCTCCCCGTTCCACCCCTTCCCGCAACGTCTGACGCAGTGACGTTGGTTCCAAAGCTCTAGTGGGCAATAGTACGCATAGAAGGCAGCTCTCCTCATTAACATAACGATGCAGCAGAAAAATAGCAAATGGAAAAACAGCAAGCAGAAATACAGCGAGCAGAAAAGGGAGAAGCAAAACAAAACAAAAAAAAAACAGACAGGGCAAAATATCTATTTTTCTTGACAAAACTGTATGTTTAGGGGAAATAAAAAAGAAAATATATACATTACTTGACGGAAACCGTGTAAGGAAAAGGAAAAACTAAATATTATTTCTTATTATGTCGGTTTTGGTCCTCCATAATTCTGCAGTTATGTATCTTATGTTGGAAAATAAAATCTTTGCATGGCCTGTGGCGAGGACAGTGAGGGGTCACAAAATAGACCTGGTTTTATACCTGCAATAAGACACGAAGAGCAGAGCAACATTCACAGATATTCTGCTGTCATGGAAACACGTTCCCAGTATTTGCATCTATGGCTTTACTAGGAATTTGTCGAGCCATGCAGATTTGAGAAAGCCAGATCCTGCTTCTTTTGCACCAAATGAAGGGCGACTAGCAGAGCCTGTGCAGCAAAAGTTGAAGAAAGCACAAAAGAAAATATTGACCCATTTACATTGATTAAAAGAGAAGAGACACAACACAGACCAAAACTGTCAGCCTGTATGTTCATCTGAGCACTATAAGCTGTATGATAAATGGACAACAAAATGCCTGTGAAAGAACGTGAAACATATCACTTGACTTTGAATTTGCTGACAGTGCAAGCAGTCAAGTTGTGCAACAGCTTCATGAAAAACATAATAACTACTTCCTAAATATGATGAGGTCAGCCACACTTATATTTGCCGCACAGGTCGTGGATCAGGAACTGAACAACACAAGAATCAGAAGGGTTTTTTTACTTATAAGTAGCTGTAGTGCCTTACAAACATTGAGTGGGGTTAATGGTGTTATACTACAGCACATTTAAAAATTTCTTGTTTATTTACTGTTCTTTAAAGGCCACTAAGCAAAAAAAAAAAAAATCTTGAATAAAAAAACAGACATCCAGAGGTCAAACACCCACAGATCCTAACAGAAACATTTCAGTGAGACAAACAAGCCATGATGCATATAAATCCCCATGCTTATAAAACCTTTCTGCTTTTTCAACTTATTGTCACATACAGGAAACTATTGCTGCAAGTAAATAAATAAAGTAGACAAAATCTGTGTTCTTTTGGAGCACATTTGCAGACTCTGTGTGAGAAACTATGATTCAGGTTTCCATAACACATAGTTAACCTCTTAAAATGTTAGTTCTGTCAGCTCTAGAATAAGTGTGTTCACAACTATCCTGTTTGTGTGTGCGAGCGTGTACCAGGTTTTTATATTCTTATGGGGACCTATACTGTCTACAATGTGGGTTTGTGGGGACCATTGCTCCATGTGGGGACATTTTCTTGATCCCTATGAGGGGAAATGCTGTTTTTAGGTTAGGGGTTAGGTCTGTGAAGGATAGGGTTAGGATTAGGATTATGGCAAGGGTCAGGCTATAGAAAATGAATAGAAGTCGATGTAAAGCCCCCACAAGTCATGAAAACACGACTGTGTGTGTGTAGATGGCTGCTTATTTCTGTCTTTGACTCCTTGTACCCCGCAATGCAAGAGCGAGGTCGAGCCACACTAACACTGTAATTCCTAACAGTGAGATGAGTCTCACTGTTAGGAGAAAAAACGCTGGTAAAAATGTTTCAGTCGGTCATAAAAAAAAAAACAAACAAAACAAAAAACAAACAAACACGGTGTTCGTGCTAAGATGGCTGAACTTGAGGCGGTCAATCATCTTCAGCACCATGGAGAGAACACACCTCACCTGACCTGTCTGTGCTCAACACGACAAAGCCTAAAACGCTTTGTGCGGATATTAGTTCCGATGCTGTAAAGTTAGTTTGTCAAAACGCCATTCAGACGTTAGAACAATCAGTTCAGCGTCACTGCGATCATGTCTTTGAACAACCCCCCCCCACACACACTGCTCCCCCCTCACAACTCTCCCGCACATGCGCAGCTTCGACCAAAGATCCTACTTTTTCCGAGAGGAAACCCGTTGAGAAATCTATAGTTAAAAATGTAAAACGACTCATCTGAGACATTTCCATTTGGCCTGTTATGTCGCGCTGAGTTTCCCCTCCTTTAACGCCCCATTTCGCTGGTTAAGTAACAGCTGTTATGTAACACAGGCAGGCGCACTGAGCTCTCATCATCATCATCATCATCATCATCATCATCATAAGAGCTCCCGATTCCCGCCCAGTCTGTTTGTGTCGACAGTTTGCAAGAAGCGCTCAGCTCCCCCTCCAGTCTGCATCCCTCCGGCAGAGCCGAGGCTGGCACCGACAGCAGCAGCAGCATCAGCATCCTCAGCATCAGCAGCAGAAGCAGCAGCAACAAGCCCCTTTTGTGCATCATCAGCTGACGGGGGCGAAAAAACAACAACATCCGCTTGAAACATTCCGGTAGGCGTTTCAGGTCATTTTCTCAATATGAATAAGAAAATCAAAGTAGCATGTCAGTACGTCATTTAAGTGAAAGTGAAACTACTCGTGACTCGAAGAAACGAGATGTTTACAAGTTCAAAAACGGGGTTTTAATCGTAATAACGATCATATTCTTGAAAGGTTTTCTGCTTTGCAGTATCTCCGTCGAGGCTGAAGTTGTTCTAGTCCCGTCGCATTTTTTCTTTTATCTTAATGCGTCTCTGAGCCCAAGAAAAACAATCTCTGTGGGAGTGCCTGACAAACCGGACAAAAATCTTCTTTTAGACCCCCCACCCAAAAAAAGTCACTTTTTTTTAATCGAGGTATTTATTGTAAAAGTAATCAGGCTTATACGAAGACGACATGACACTCTGTGACAGGGTTAAGTGTGGAGTGGTAAACAAAGGGCGTCGTGTAAACACATTTGAGGCCATATTTTCTGTGTGATGATGACTCACCTCATCCTGCAAATGATGACACTTTTTAGGTTGGAAGCGTGTTGAGCTGTTGGCCGTCTATGACTGTGAGAGGTTTGGGTACAAATTGTACCAAAATAAAAAATTGGGGGAATCACTTGCAGTGGTGACAGTGTAAACAAAAGCCCTCTTGCTTCTGGTGGATCATGTTTGATTGGTTTCAGAAGTGATGTGCAGTGAGATCATGCAGTGGTGACGCAGTCTGTTTAGGAGATGATGAGCTGAGTGAATGATGAAAAGATCAGATTATTATATTTTTTTCTCTTTTACTGTGATTCAGATCGATTATTCCATCTGAAATGATGTGGGGGAATATTTATGCAAAGTGCTCAGTGGGTCACGAGGCTACTGTTGAAATGGGGTAAACAAATCCACGTTAGTCAGCGGGAGAGAGAGACGTTATAAAACATGCTTTGGGATGGATTAAGGGAATTAATATGGACGCCCACTCCATGCCGTTTGGAAAGGACACCATCTGGGTGAGAGGAAGCGTTCCAGATGAGGCTTAAAGAGTTACAGCCACTCCAACAGCTTTTAAAGAAGTCCAATTTTTCTGGATTGTCTATTTAGGAAAATCTGCAATTAGGGATTATTTGTTCTGCTTCCACCTCCAATTCAAAATGTCAAAATGTTCAGATTGGGCGCTGAATTAAATTTGTCATCGCAATATCAAAGTATGCAATTATTTACTGTTGAAGTGAATTGAAAGGAGTCTCACCTACACACATGATGTACATTTTTGGTGATTAAGTTGCTAAAATCTCAGAGAGGTTGTGAAGACATCAAGATGGTTGAAAAGAAAAAAAAGACTGAGCAAAATGGGGTTTAAAAGAACTTTTGTTTTTTAGCTTTACATTATTACATTATTGTGGTATAAAATTACACTATGTGCATGGAAAATACATAATACTGCCATTTTAATAGTTAATATTTCTTCAATTCTCAGCATCTACTGGTGTGGTTCTAAAAATGCATATATATATATATATATATATATATATATATATATATATATATATATATATGGTTTTACACCCATGCTAGTACTACCATTACATAATTGTTAAAAATCTGTTATGCTTCCCTAAAACTATTCATTTTTATCTATTCCTAAGGCCTCAGCCTCTGAGGATGAGAACACTGTGCAGATATGTAGATTCAGCTGCTCCACTCTTGCTTGCTTGATTCGTTCATTCATCTCTGTTGCTAAGTGTGTTGCTAGGGCAAGGCGGTTGTTGTTCAGCATCGGTACTTATAATCTCATTCTGCCGTGTTGCCTTGCTGCAGGATGCTACTCCAGAATAGGAGGTGCGGGGCCTCACAAGTGATTTAAGCCACCTAAATCGGTTTCTAAAAATGAGCTGAGCTCGGACTCCCTAGACACCCTGACTCATTTTAGCAATCATCTTTGGTCCTCCGTGGTTTGGGGGGGGGAAAAAGGATAATTTTGAATCATTCTGGGTTACCTAGAATGGAATACAGGGATGATCATTTTAGAACACTGTTGTGTCATCAATGCTGGATTTTAAAAAATAACATTTAAATCAGTGATGTGCTTAGAAAATGTCCAATCCTCCTCTTTGGAGGTAAATGACATCATTCCTTACAGAGAAAAGTAGAAAAATATTTATGCACTTATGCAACTCATCCCACTTACGCAACCAACAAGAGAGAGAAGCGACTGTAAAAAGTTTATCCAAGCATGAATAAAGGTCTGCATTATTTATCTCCGTGGCTTCAATAAAAAAATGCTTCAATATTGTGTATAACGTGCAAGAAAAAAAGCCGAGGTTTACTGTTATACAAGTTCTTTCCTGCTCTGCAAACTCTATCCAAGTCTAAGTCTGTCACTGTGTGTGTGTGCATGTGTGACTCTGAATCCTGTTTACCTTTTAAAGAGGTTTCTAAATTTAGTCAGAGAGTCAAAATCAAATAGTAGATTCCTTACCAAGGTGGGGTTTTTTCTTTTACATTATAACCATTAACTTTAGTGTATTTTGTAGGGATTTAATGTGACAGATGAGCACAAAGTGATTAATAATTGTGAAGTGGAAGTGAAATAATAATTTGGTTTTTACAACAAAAGATCTGTAGATACAGATGTCATTATTCTGTTTATAGCAGCTTTGCATTTTCATACGTTTTTTTTTTGGCCCAATATATTTATCAAAATAGCTCAGTGAGACAAATCATGATTATTTTCTGTAAATTCATTTTCCCTTTCCTCAGAGTAAAACTCAGTCTAATAGTTTTAGAATTATTCAATAACCTGGACAAAATAAAACGTGGCATCTGTACATTTTTTGTTTTTCACCTCATTCAATTGGGGTCAGACAAAAAAACAAAGATATTAGATTGGATTTTTATATGTCTGTCCAGGTCAAGAATTCATGCGCCATCTGTACCAGGCAGGCTCTGTGTTTGTGTGTGTTTCTAAATGTGTGAGTGCGTGTGTGTGTATGTGTGTGTTGAGGGTGGGATTTAATGGCGTAACAGAGTTCAGACAGAGGACTCTTGTTTTTGAGCAGTTTCAGTGCCACGTCAAAATGCTGCCACAGACATGTTTCGTACCAAAAATAAATCTCTGGATTTCTGCTTTTCCTTCCTCTCGTTAGGGAATAACGCTGCAATGGGACCATTCCAAGAATATGAGGTGAGTCTTCTCTTCTAGCTTTTGATGAGAGCTTTGACAATAATTGTGTATAAATTGCTGTTTGAGGTAGTTATAATAAATATAACTATAGTAGTAACATAAACTATAAAAACCCCTTGAGCCATTTCACATTTTGTCAAATGACAATCATAAATATCTTTACAAAACCTCTTTTTTTTCTGAACATGGGCTTTCCATGTATATTCAGTCCTTCTACTCTGATAGACCTAAATTAAATCCGGCGCAACCATTTTCCTATAGAAGTTACTGTGTGTGGACATGTTGGGGATGAAGTATAAAATAATATTCCAGTGTTTAACTGTTCAATCATCACCTGAAGTTAGAAATAGTTCTTCACAACTACGCTAAAAAACAGAAAACAGTGGAAACTTAAATTTGTCGTGCTAACTGGTCACAAGCAATCAAATGAAGTTTGCCCAAGTTAATTTATTAAAGTTATTAAGTTGCCATGTTAAACAAACGTGAATAACGTTTGTTTAACATGGTTTGTTTAACATGGTTTGTTTAAGATCAACTTAATCTGACAGAAAAACGACCCTAAACATACTTCCAGATCCAGCGCTGTCATGGAATGATTTAAATCAAGTCGAAGTCTGGACCTAAACACAACTGAGAATCTGTGGAAAGAGTTGGAAAATAAAAGAAATGGGAAAAGGGTTTAGGGTTATGAACAGTTTGGAAAAGGGGTGGGCTTTTATTGTATCATTTAGGATTTATTGCGATAAATTTCTTGTCATGATGAGAATGTTGATTTATCATCTTCACAATACATCTCAATTAATGTTGTTTAAAAAGAAAACCTAAACTGACCATATTTTTGGGGTTTGTTGGTTTCACTATTATCTCCACTGTTTGTTCGATGAGAGCATGAAAAATACCAACACATTTGAAAGTATCATTAAATGTGGTCACTGTGTGCAGTTTAGTGATACAGATCACACTTCTTTATGTTACTTGTGTCCTGAAGAAGCATATAAGAAATGTTTTTCAAGAACATTATTTATGTTTGTTGGGCTGTATGATCGCAGCCATACAGTTAATTGAAAAAGAAGTAAATAGTTATCACTTTTATCGTTATCACGATAGTACCACAAAATATCGCGATGAAACTTTAAGTTTATCACGATATCACCCACGCCTAGCTATTTCCAAAAGAAAGCTTTATGTATGTTAATCTAAATTCTTTTATTTTGACTTTTCATGCTGACAAATGTTTACAACAGGAAAAGAAATCACCCGAGAAAGGAAGCCCCCGGAGCCGCATCCCACGTTTGGTCCTCCATCCTTTCCGGCTGAAGGACAAAGGCTCGCCTCTTTCTGATTCCCTGCTATCCGAGGAGGAGGGGAAGGAGTGCGACATCAGCTCGGATCACTCCAAGAGGACCATCAGCACCAACAGCTTTTGCTCCGGTAAGACGACCCTCAGGATCAGCCAAAGATTAGCAGTTTTCACAGTAAAATGTCGTTGCATAACACATATTATGAGGGCTTTACATACTGAATTAAACATAGAAACCTCAGATGCTTTAATCAGTTATGTCAGGTGTCAAATTGCATTACGCTGCTTCTGCTGTTTGATTAAATTTGCATAGTGGATTATGTAACCTAAAACAGACCTGGCCAATGTAATTTTTTTTTTCGATGTTGACTCAAATGCAATCCTGTGGAGACAAGGAGCAAACACAATGCACCGGAGAATGTCTGTGTGTGAGCGGAGGTGATGAGCCTCTCTGACTAGCTGCGTTTCCATTAAAAGTGTGTGAATTGAAATTACGAAAAAAAAAAGCCTAATGGAAAAACGCCAATTTAGAAAAGAAACTCTCTAAAATGTTTTTTGCGCTATGATGAAGAGCTTTTTCAGTGAAATAGATGCATTTCCATGCAACGGAAAAGCTTGTTTCGCATCACGTGACTAACAACCGGATGTTACTGCTGCAAAAAAAACGACGAAGAAGACGACAGGAAGTAGTAGGAGGACGATGGTTTGTTTTTGTTAATTTTCCTGGAGACGTTAGCGTCTCAGGAAGTGGCTGAGTTACGAATATTTCACATGTAACTGTTACATCCATCACTGCCACGATTTTCAATGACTTATCGTGTGAGCAAGCTTGTTAACGTGCGACTTTAATTTAGTTACTTACATAAGGGAAACTCCGCAATTGCGACATCGTGGTTTTTTTTTTTCTTTTTCTCTCGACATAAGCATAATATCGACTAACGTCTGCGCACGTCAGTGATGGAAACGTAGCTACCGACTGCTTGTGTTGACTGCATGGTCCGCCCCGCATGTTCCTGGCATGTTCTGTGTGCCTGTCCACAATAGATGACACCGGCTGCCCCACTAGTCAGTCTGTGTCCCCCTCCAAAACTCCGTCAGGCTCAGAGCGGAGCGCCCACGCGTCGCAGACGATGCCGGAGCGCAAAGCCAAAGCGAAGAGGGTGAGGGTGGTGGCGGAGAGCGGCGGGGAGGCCCGCGGCGCGCCCAGGCACAAGAGGGAGATGAGGTCTGCCCTGAGAGCCCGAGGTAAAGAAGAAGATGTCACAAAATGTAGTTTTTAAAAAATAAATAAATAAATAATTATTTATTAATAATAATAATAATAATAATAATAATAGTAGTAGTAAAAATCATAAAATTTTAAAATGCTTTCCCCCAGATTTATCATAATCCCTTATTTACTTCTTTATGTCATTCATTTACGGTTTAAAATGAACATGTCACATGCACACATTAGCAAAAGCTTTAGAATGAAAACAAGTAGTTACAAGATAAAAATTTTCAGAAGTCATTCAAAAGTGATATATTATCTAATGATGCAACACTGCTGAGTCAATATAAAACATAGCATTCATTATGCCTTAATAGAATGTTATGTTTTATTATTTTCTTAAAAGTGTAAAAAAAAAAACCCATCTCCTCTCTTTGGTTTCTTTAGACAGTTTTCTTCTGTTAGATTTATTTTCTCCTTAGGCTTTTGTCTAACAACATCACAGACCAAAGTACAGTAGCAGCGGTAGTCACATGTCACATTTCCAATCACATAACAAACACTGTCAGGGTCAAAGTCTGTTTCCTAAAAAGAGACCAGGGTGTATTTTTAAGACGGAGCAGAAACAGTTCTCCAGTTTCACCCCCAAATTAAATTTCCTGCCCTTTTAATCTCAGCGTAAAAGAGAAAAAGGGGGAGAGAAAAAAAGTACCTGATTGTGACTCAGAGGCAGGAAGACAGGTGATTGGTTGTGGGAAAAGTTTAGGCGCTCAGCCAATTAGTCTGATTAGCAGGAGGTTACTTCACTGAGGGAACATGCACACAGCCTCAGTTAACTCACGGAGTGGTGAAGGGTCACAGTCATCAAGTTTGAGTTACTTTTTGTTTTCACAGCTGTCACTAGACACGTTACTATGGTGTTGTTTGATGGGAAGAGATGTTTCTCAGGTAGGACTTTGATTGTTCCATTATCTCAGATCATTATTTTAGTGATGATGAATCCTAACATTTAGTCTGATCTTTGGAATTAGGATTTAGTTTGGCAGAACGCTGAAAAAAAACAAAGTCTTCCCAAGTGTTTTTATATTGCAAAAGTCTTGGTAGACTTTAAGTAACTTACAAGTTACTTTTCTGCAAGATATAGAAATTTTTTAAGTCAATAATTCCTTAATATTTGTGAAGTTACTTATTCCACTATGGGGAAAACATCGTATAATAAGGGAGACAATTGAACAAGTCCTGTTTTTAATCAATATTAAGGAATTATTGATTTAAAACAAACTCCTGTATATTGGTGAAAAGTTACTCGTCAGTTAATTTTGTCTTCAAGTGCGCGAAGGTATTTGAACTAGAAACTAGACAAAAATTACTTGGTAAGCTTTTGTTTTTGCAGTAAATGCAGCATTCAAATTTGATGTGATTTACTAATGTGTTTGCTGGGCTTTTTTTAACCCAAGAAACAGACAAAGCAATGAAGTTGTAATACAAATTATAAAATGCAGATCCATTTTGTTGTTGCTATATTGGATTGCCAAAGGCAACACCTGCTGAAGACGTGCACCAGTGCGTCTAAAAACCCCGAAAGGATGAAAATCTAACAAATTTGAAATGTCACTTCTGAAATTAAGTGATTATTTGAAAGGAACACGACCGCTAACGGGGATCAGTAATGGACACATGTGAAAATGGTGACTGTCATTAATCATTGAAGCCAAAACAAATAAATTGATTAGCAGACTTAGACTTTACCCTGGCATCTAGGCAAACTTGTCAAACTGAACTTGTCAAAATAAAAGGTTTTTAGGTGAGAAGTTTTCAAAAGCCTCCAATCAGCTGAAAGTGACTGTATTGTTTTACAATTGAGCTCTATGTAATGTGACGTTGATCTAATCAGATTGGTTTGTACTGGATCTTGGAATAATTTTAAATTCAACTTGAACTGAACTGGATTCTATAAAACTGGACTCAAATTGGACGTATCCAGTAAAGTGGGACATTGCATCATTTCTTGTGATTTATTGTGAACTGCCTATGAGATGTACAGATGGATTTGTGAAAGCCATTTCAAATAGAAATGTACAAATCCCTGGTTAGCCAACAGCTTATGAACTAAACCTGGTTTTTAATCATAGCCATTAGTTTTTTTTTCCAAACAGGTGATGTATCAGTGAGAATTTCAATCTTGATTAAAAAAAAAAAAGAAAGTAGCTTAATTGGAAATCTTTTTTTTTTTTTCTCACAGAAGTTAAAATATTCCAGTTTGAATTTGAAGTCAAAAATCCAAGTTGGAAATTGTGCCACAGTGTTGGAAATTAGAGCAGCCTTCTAACTTTTGCTCAGAAATCCCTCAATTTTCTATCACAGAAAGTAGCATAAAGAATCTTCACTCATGTTTTCAAAAACTTTTAAAATCTGCTAACAAGCTAACATCTCACCGGCTCCCCCTGCAGGCAGCGAAGCAGATTTCAGTTCCTCCAGCAGCACAGGCAGCCTGAAGACCAAGGACATCCTCTCATCAAGTTCGGTTGGGAAGAAAGTTTCTTCACGCTGGTATGTTGACTGAATCCTCTTGTATCGTTCTGATGGCCCAGAGGAAGTTGCCAGTTTTTAACTCATTCATAAGTTGTTTTTTTTTTTTAACACCTTCTCCAAACTCCACTGAAGCCGTGACCCTCAAATCAGAACGCTCCCAGTTTTCAAACCAGCTGGGGTTCCGTCTTTGAAGCATGACTCCGAACTTTACGCCCCCTACAGGACTCCCCCCAGAGCTGCATCTTCGACTCTCAGCAGCAGCTGCAACTCCAGTCCCACTTCCAGGTACAAGTCCTTCATTTAACACCAATCATCTTACATGTTTAAGTTGCCAATGCGAAGTAAAAAGTTCTGGTTGCAATTTATGTTAAGACAATGACCTGATGAAATTTCCATCTTACATTTATCAGAAATCTCTCTGTGAGGGTGAGAAAAAGATGGACTTGGGGGATTTGAGGTTTTAACTAAACAGGCAAAATGGCTGAGAGTGAGTGGGTGGTGGGATTAAAACCAGACTGTCATTTCCTGTCTTGCAGCTGTCTGGGATTATATTAGTTATAGTCTGACTGGGATTAGTGAGCACTTTGTAGTGCAAATGTAAAAGCAGGCACTTTGCTGACTCGGGCCAGTCCAGAATGGAGGAAGTGGGAAGATCTGGAGTTTTTTTTTTTTATTTTTTTTTTTTTACATCATTGAATTTTTTTTTTTTACTTGGTGCTTTAGGCTGCTCACTACATGGACAAAAAAGATGACCTAAAAATATCTTTGACGCTTAAATGAAACTGTTAGTCTCGAAGCCTTCTCGGGTTTTTGTTCAAATGGATTCTTCCTTATCTGGTACTCGCAGCTCAATCCTGAACTGCTGCCACTTTAAAACCTTCCCTTTGTCAGCTCTTTTTTGATTTTTCTGCCTGTATGGCTTTGTGTCATGTGACATCCTTTTCTCCCCAGTGTTGCCTTCTCCTTGGCTGTTCTATTTCTGGCAGGAGAGCAGAGCAGAGCATTTGCATCAAAGCCTCAAGTATTCCAGGTTGCTAGGATATTGCCAGAGAGCGAGGCTTTCATGCTGCTTTGTCCAAATCCACAAAAAAAGATGAACAGAAACGAATCCATGAATCTTTCTCCCTTAAATAAATGTACATGTCATAAAGCACTCAGACGACATTAGATTTATTTTTTTTAATAAAGACAAATTAAGATGTTTGTGCTCATAAGACAAGACTCTCAGTAATCCTGTGTCAAACAGTAATTCCAGGCTTCAGGGAGCATCTGCTCTGACAGCACTCTGTGAGTCAGACTAATTACCTTTACCACAGAATCACTTTGCATCTTAAGCATCAGTTTCTTTTTTTTTTTTTGGTGCTGCTTTAAAATGTCTTGATGAAGACGGATGGGTGTTTGTTCCAGAAGAGGTAAATGTTCCGTTTCACCACTGTCGTCATCTCTGTGCTCGACAGAAGAGTGAGCTTGGGCCGCTACCGCTCCTGCGGAGACAACCACGGTGTCAGGCCCCCGAACCCGGAGCAGTACCTGACCCCACTGCAGCAGAAGGAAGTGGCCATTAGACACCTGAAGACCAAGCTGATGGAGTCGGAGAACAAAGTCCATGACAGGTTGTACGGCTCCCACTGCTGAAACTTACAAATTGGCCAAAGTTGGTTTTACAAACCAATTCACGCTACATGTGGTTTGGCTAATGTGGGTTAAGTTTTTCCATTTGTTTTATTTGGGTAAATGGCAACTTAACTAGCATTATGGCTAATGCTGTCAAAGTGTGTTGGCTAAAATACACCAAGTTTTTCTCCATCTTGATGCTCAAGGATACAAACTACTCATTTATTGCATGCATAAAGCCATAGAAAACTTGTTTGGGGTAAATCTGATTTTTATCTTGTATAATTGCACCCTCTTTTTAATAATGCCTTCCTGCAGAATTGCCAACATGGCCCATTTAAAAAGACAGAGTCCCACCACGCATGCACATAGAAAAAGTGGATCAATTTACAATATTTAAAATTAAAAAGTGATTTGTTGTAGCAATTGTGCCTCAACAGTTGCTGTTTTTTCATTACGAATATGTACAAAACTTTGATATTCCACCAATGTTGGGAGTGGGAGTGCAGGGGGGAAGACGCATTGGCACATTTATGTTTTTTCCCATTAAATAGGAACATAATGAAAATCACACTTGAATAAGTTTGTTCATGTGAGAAGTCATTGAAAATCAGACCATGCTGTCAAACTCAAACTACTTCAAACTACTATTGTCTTTGTGGTAGCAACACTTGGTTGTTGATCACATGACTATCACCGTGCAAAACAAGTGTTTCGTTGCAGTTTTGCGAACACAGATTTCAATCAAATGAGTTTTTTTTTTAATTGGCATGTTTCCATTAAGCAAATTTATTTTTGTAGTTTCAATTTGCACAACTATATGGGTAATGAAAACAAAGCTAGTGTCTTCTAAAGTCAACAAATCGACTTTACATGTTCCAACCTGCTTTTCTGTTGGCATCTGGCAAAACATCTCAATTAATAATTTATTCTTGTACTTTTCTACTTGTAATGTTGGTGAAAAGGAAATGTCTCTTGCCATTTGTTTAAAAAATGGTTAGATAACCGCTTTAGAAGAAACTGTGGTGACATAATACCTCCAGGAGCTCAATCCAAGCATCTACTTGGTAGAAATAAATTAGGAATGAGCTATTGCATAAGGAAAACATTCTGGATGTCTTGTGGAAGTTCTCCCCTGTATATGATGCGGTGTACCAAATGGATCATTTCTGACGGTGTGCTTTCTAATTCACCAGAGAGAACGAGATCCAAGAACTCAAGTCCCAGCTCTGCAGGATGAGGGAAGACTGGATTGAAGAAGAATGCCACAGAGTGGAGGCTCAGCTGTCCCTCAAAGAGGCCCGCAAAGAGATCAGGCAGCTGCGTCAGGTGGTGGAAACCATGAAGAACAGCCTGATGGAGAAAGACAAGGGAATACAGAAGTACTTCATAGATATCAACATCCAAAACAGGAAGCTGGAGTCCCTGCTGCACAGCATGGAGCTTGCCCAGAGTGGCTCTGCCCTCCAAGATGAAGGTGCCTTGGACTTCATCTGCGACGGTCCTGAAGGGGGTGATAAGAAGCTGATGGGTGTGGAGGACAGAGGGCTGGAGATGGGGAATCCGGGAGCAGAGGCGATGGCAGACAGTGGGCTGCTGGTGAACGATGAGATGGCCAACAGAGAGGACATCTTTGAGCAAGTCTTCATGTCTACTGCAGCAGATTTCAGCCAGGACTCCAGTTGCAGGCAAGGGCCCCCGGTGGAGACCGAAGCCGGGCAGCCTGTGCTGTCAGAAGACAGACAGTTGGCGCGCGAGTCTTCTCCAGCATCTCCGCCAAATGCACTTTCGTCCACAGTCACCATCTCTTCAAACGCACCTTGCCACCAAAACACAGACGACAAAGAAGTTCAGACCGACTTTCCGTCCATATCTGCAGACCTGCAGACTCTACTACTTCAGCTGCTGAAGCTCCACGGGTCATCACTAGGGGATGCAGCTCCTCCCAGCGGACTCCTGGAAGTCCCAAAGCTACCCACATCCTCAGTGGATGAATCCAGCAAATCTACTGATTCCGGTTGTTCAGACAATACGAAGAGCAGCCAGTTCATGGACGAGCTGGACTTCACCACCCAGGAAGAGAAAGCTTTCGAATCGACAAGACAGGAACTGGTGGACAAGCGTTACTGGAGCAACAGCTTCCTGGTTGATCTGGTAGCAGTGGCAGCCCCTGTGCTGCCCACTGTGGCCTGGCTGTACTCGAGGCACGGTGTGGACGGAAACGCTCCGGTCTACAACATTGGGGCCCTGATAAGGGGCTGTTGCATCATGGGATTGCACTCGCTTCGTCGCGTCGCCCGTAGTCAGGACGCATAATCGCTTTAAACCTGCATGCTCACACCTAACTTTGAACTAGAAGCACTTTGCAAAGAGTATCATGGAAAAGCTTTTTTTGTTAAACACTTGATGAGATTATTGCAGCTGCTTTGTTTTCAGCACCAGTATTTTTGCATTGTACAGTTACCATAAATGGAAGCTTGGTGGTGACCAAACAGTATTTATTCTTTATTTATATATTTATTTATATTTAATAAGCAGATCATCGGAGTAGATGGTTATGTTTTGTGATATCTTTTAGTTTTTTTCTTTTTTAATTTAAGACCTTTGGGAAATGGAAGTCCATGCTGATTTGAAATGTTTTGTGTTGCTGTTCATGAAGAAACCTTAAACCTTCAGCCAAAGCTTTAATGTGAGTTCACTGTTCTTTGTGAAGTCCCCTCACTTGACCCTTTCCTTTGGAGTGGAGCTTTACTCTGTACAGCTTG
Organism: Poecilia mexicana; assembly: GCF_051168715.1. NCBI lineage: Eukaryota > Metazoa > Chordata > Actinopteri > Cyprinodontiformes > Poeciliidae > Poecilia > Poecilia mexicana. The sequence goes on along the minus strand of NW_028263385.1, from coordinate 27,014,189 downwards.
TGTATTGTTCATACAAGACTTGTTCTGTGCCTGAGCAATGTGCAATATTGTCAGTCTACATCAAATGTCATTGTAACTTTATTAATAAAGCATGATAATTCTGAGCATGTTCAGACTCTGAATGTTTTAATCTCACGGTGACCAGAATTCCTGTCTGGAGCCGTAAGCTCTCAAGTCTGGTTTATGTAAGAGGCTTGTCGGGGGGGGGGAAATCTATAAGTTCTGACGTTTCTTCAGTTCGTTTCGTGAATAAATAAAAACTCTGAATGGTAGGGCAATGTCTCCAGCCTCCCAAAAGCTTCCAAGCCATCGTGGATAAAAGCCTCTGCCTCAGACATCCCCTGGGTGATGGAGCTGACAGCACTGAGAGCTTTAGATCCACTACTTAAAATTCTTAGACCATAAAATGCTGCTGCTGCACAGATCAGACTAACCCCATCTGTAAAAGCCACCAATGCTCCATTTTGCATCCTTATTCAGTGGTAATTTCTAAACGGAGCTAAAAATAAAACTCAGTCTTACTTTTGACTCCACTTCCACTCTGCCATGTGGTAATGTAGTTGCATAACTGATTCTCATTTAAATCGGCACTAAATGAGTCATCAAAATTCTCAACTAGTCACACCGATACCCAGATGTAATTACTGTGCAACTTGAGATCGCACTTGTTCTGCAGCATCCTTTACATTCCAGTCGGCAGCTGAAGCTTATTCACTCTCTGCTACTAATGACAAGCGGATTTCTTTTTCTTTTTTTTTTATTATTAAAGTGGGTCAGTTTCCCAATGGCAGGCAGAGTCCCCCAGGTGAACGGTTGTGATATTATTGTAATGCGGGTCAAATGAAATCTCTAAATGTAGGCTGATGTAACAGCCTACATTTGTAACATCACCAGGTTCTGGTGATGTTACATTCTACAGTTTAGGAGTTTGACAAAGGGCTGCTTTCATGTGATCATGCTCATGTTTTCCAAACGGGCTGCACAGTGGGGCAGCTGGTAGAAATCCACACTTGCTGTCTTTCTGCATAAAGTTTGCAGTTTGAGAAAGTCTTTATTTGGAGACAAAAAGTAGTCGATGCCGATTGTCAAATATAGACTCTGAAACTGTAGATAGTTTCCTAGGTGTGCAGTTGGATTTAACAATAAATTGACTCCTGGAGCAATGTTTTTTTAACCACATATGCATCAAAAATTTAATTATTTGGACACTGAACTGAGGACGTGTTTGGTGTAAACCAAAAACAGCATTTAAGAAAAAGAACGTCATATAATCTGTAAATAAATTTGGTGAAAGTGTCTCAGTCTTTGCTGCAACAGGACCTGACCAGCTCCATAAAAGTTCAGATTTAGATTTTGTCGAGATGATTTAAGGCTGTTTATGCAAGAAAGACCTTACTAATAAAAACTGTAAAATGTCATAAATATATAATTTTATTTTGATTCTGCTTTGGCGTGGATGATGGCAGTCAGCTATCACTGCGTCTCTTCTCATCTTTAATCTTTTGTATTGTAAAACAGCTCCACCTATCGGATCACATATAGCATGACAACCTGTCAGATGATGGCTGCTCCTAAAACATTATCATAACCCCCCTTATTCAGCACTGTGCAACTTTCTACCATTAGCTTAACTATAAATTATACAAAGAAAACATTGGTGAGGGTCAGTGACAGGAAAAACATTTCTCATGAAAACTTAACTTTTAAGTAACAGACAGTGGAAAGTGCTGCTTAATGCCAGTTGGTGTATTAAAATGAATTTTAGAAAGAAGAAAATCCAAATTGACTCTCAAGGCAATGAGAATCTAATGACGCAGCTCCTTTAGGATTATTTAAAGTTGTGCATAAAAAAAAGAGGTACATAAATAACTTTAAGAAAGTGAGTAAAGAAACCAATCCTTGTAACTTTTACTTCCATGCTCATATTAGGGACTCTGCACATCTGATCCATCTTAAAACATGAGGGGAAATTATTACATTTGTTTTAAATCTAAAGAAAATTTGAGTTTTTGACCAAACTCTAGGCATGAGGGTCAAAACTGGCCTGTCAGAAGTTGAAGTTGTATCTTAAGTTGTGTGCTTAAGTATAATAAGTCAAATCAACACAGTTTTTGTACCAAATTACATCAGTGAAAAAAGATGTTAAAATAAATATAATTTGATCTTAGAAAGTACAAATCAGTCTGGAAATCTTTTAATAAGCAGTTTTGTCACCACAGGCTTGATGAGGACATTCATGATATTTTTGTTTCCCAAAGAAATTGACTGATACGCGATGTGTAAATAATCTTGGCTTCCGCCCACCGGTGGAGCTGTTTCCGCCTAAAAGCGGAGCTCCCGAAGTTCCAAGCAGTCGCTGCAGTACCATAAGGAACCAGAAAGAGGCAGTGTTGCTCAAGCTTAAATATAAAGCAGGTTTGAACTTTCCTTTGGTTCTCATTAGGGGATTAATTTACTCCTTCACTGTCACTAATTCACATGAGCTCGTTAGCTGTTTGTTCCGGTCGGTGTCTGCTGCAAACTGACATGTTTTAATCCTTAAAAAAAAAAAAGAGGCAGCTTTTGTCTCCACATGTCGCCTTGTATTTGGCTGCCGCCTTATAGCGACCACACCGCTGACAGGTAGTCTAACACGGCTTTCAGTTTTAATGTGGGAAAACAAAGAATACCAATTTGTCTGCCGGTATGGAATAAACCTCTGAGTCTGACAGTCTGAGGGATGACTAATCCTGGCTTGTACTGCATGTAATTAGTAATTTGTGCTTAGCGCGCGCAGAGCAAACACACTGTGTGACGCTGTTTGTTTGAAGTGCCACAGATAATGTATTATTTGCTTTGTTTCCGAAGGCGCAGGTACCCGATCTTCTTCACAAGCACCTCTCAGAGCAGAGGCCTGGCTCTTAAGAGCTCCAGGAAAATGTGCTCAACCTGAATGCCAAAGAAAGAATAACAGCCTCTAATGCTCTCGGGGTTCTGCCCTTCACCAGCTCTGTGGCGTCGTCAGCTATTTGTAAAGCTGCATCGTGCATACGTGTTTGTACACTAGTGTGGTTGTTATTTATTTATTTACATATTGTGTTATTGCATTAACTTAGTTTTGATACTAGTACAAATATATATATATATATATATATATATATATATATATATATATATATATATATATATATATATATATATATATATATATATATATATATATATATATATGAATTTGAGAATACTTTTTTGGGTCTAGTTTCAAGTGCAAAGCACCCTTGAAATAAAACAAAACTAGCTTACAAGTAACTTTTCAGAAAGACATAGGAGCTTGCTCTAAGTCAATAATTCCTTAATATTGATTTAAAAGCAGCAGCAGTTTCACTAGCAGATTATTTCACTAAAAAATATTTTCCCGTGTTACATGTGCAGTAATCTGCCAATAGAACTACTGCTTCTTTTTATTAACATTTAGGAATTATTTACTTAAAACAAGCAACTTTATCTTGCTGAAAAGTTACTTGTAAGCTAGTTTCGTCTTATTTCAAGTTTACTAAAAATATTTGCACCTGAAACTGGACAAATAACAACAAAAAAAAACTTGGTAAAATTTTGTGTTTGAAGCAAGTGTGTGGTCCTCCAACTCTACAGATTTCAATTTTAATTGCACCTGCTTGCAACTATTTATTTCTAATTCATAAGTTATCATTGTGAATTAATGCACACAACTATTGACGTCCAGGTGTAAAACACAGCAGGCTGGTTACTGTCTTTGCTTCTCAAGATGATCAGAATGAAACGCCGCGTGCTGGCAAGCTGCCAGCACGCGGTACTTACTTAAATCTGATCCTTATCATTCTGCTGTGGTGAGCTTTGGTGCAAAATGTGTGTTTTCTTCCAGTAACTAAGTTGTTTTCATCTGCAGAACGGCACCATCCTCATTGCGAAGCCTCTGTGGATCCACGGATGCTGATCCCAGGAAAAAAGGAGGAAAAACTCTAAGAAACAACAGGAGTTTCTGCAAAATGAAGCTGTAAAATGCAGCCAAACTGACATGCAGACTGGTGTGTGTCATGGAGGGGCGGTATCTGTGAATCAGGTGTCTCGGTTGGTAAAAAAGTGTTCAACCTTTGATTGTCCCTGACGGACACGTCTACGTCCCGCTGTTGCCTTTGCCTTTGCCGTTTACAGTCGGACACACTGTTGTGGCTCTGTAAAAACCCGTGGAAGGTTAAAAGGTGCAACTGCAAAGCATTTACATCCAACGTCAGATGATAAGAACTAGAAACGAGTCTCACGCAGAGAGCAAATCACCAAGATAGATATACAACTCGGTTTGTGGTCATGCCCCAAATACCTAAGACGCTCATGCAGCTAGCGCATCACGGGCCTGTTTAGATGAAGTCACATGTGATCAAGATTATGCATTCTGCCTTCATATACACTTACCTCTCATATGTCATGTCACTCCTCCTGTAACCCGAGATGCTCATCCCTTGACGCTGTAGACAATGATGAGTTTCATCTCTTTTGGGAGCGTTTGTTGATGTGTTTTTGGAAAGATTTGTAGTGTCTGTTGAAACTGAGCCATGCTTGAAACGTCTTTTGTTTTAAGTACAAGACCAAATTATGTAAATTAGATGAGGAGAAGACAGCCTGCTGAAGTGGTTGTGCAGGTCTTTTCAGTCGCAGCTACCGTCTGGGTTTACGGAGCATTCAGAGAATGTCATCATTTACGAGGACAGAGAAGAAGAAGAAGAAGAGCTCAAATTTAAACTAATTTATGCCGAATATCTGATAAATGTACAACATGCCAAACCTTGAAGACTTGTTGGACGATGTGACAGTCGGATTAAAGTTGCTTCTTTCACTTCAAGTTAACCTTCTGTCCCATAAGTCCCGGATAAAACTTGTCATTTAGAGCCTTTTGTGCTCCCAGCCAGTCTCCACCTGCCAGGTCACTGCCCACCGTTTGCTGCACTGCAGTTCTTCACTGTGGTGGTTGAAGACGTATGGACATTTCATCTTCTGGTCTAAGATTCATTTTTGGTTTTTACATTGCTTATGAATCCAAAGATCTGCCGGGTTGGAGTTGATTTCTTTCTTGACAGGTCGTCAGTCCATCAGAAGGCGACACAGAGACACACACACCCATGTGTTAAGGCAACTTGGAGTCTTGAATTCACAGTCATGTTTTTGGACTGGAGAACCTGGAGAGAAACCACCCGTACACAATGGAACATGCAAACTCCATGCAGAAAAACCCGATTCAAACCGAGAAACTTCCTGCTGCGCAGCAGCATTGCCACCGACTTCAACGCCGTGCAGCCTGTTACGGTAATCAAGCTGCCATGTTGTTTGCTCAAACTGATTCCTTCTTCACGGCCGACAGTCCCCCCGTATCTACATGTGTTCTGAAGAAACTTGGATATTATCTCAAATTGTCCTCGTTGTCACTTCAGTGATGTTGGGACTCAGACATGAAGGACTGAACTGCATACAGGGAATAAAGAGACTGATATACAAAACTATTAATCCCAGAATGGACTGCATGAACTCACTTTAAGGCCTAGAAGAAGAAGAGTTTAACTTGGGGAGTACGTGACATCTTTACCGCAGGGGAAAAACTCTCAAGAGGTTATCCTCTTTGCCGGTCTAAGGGGGGGTTTGAAGGAACCCCGGATCCAAAGTAAATATTCAGTCTACCATTTGGGTAGTCAGTGACCTTGGGGTATTTAAAATTTTTCAAAATATATCATGAATAATGATAGATTCCACAAAGGAGACGCTGTCTCTGATCCCACAGGTGAACTGGCTGAACCTCCACCATTGTAATTTGCCCAAAAAATTTCTACTTCCCCTTAGATCTGAGAGCACAAAGGATCATGTAGAAGACACGTAAGGTCTGTGAACATAAATGAACGCAGCACGAATGACAAGGTAATATAAATAGTTGAAACAAGTCAGCAAACTGTCAGAAAGAAAGAAGTGTAGAGAGAGACGGGAAGAGATGAAATCTGCCAAGGCTTCCTTGAGTGACGCAATCCATCTTTTGGTTGTAAACGCGAATGAAACAGAATCCTAAGAAGACGGGAGAATTCAGAATGAGAAGAAAAAGCGGTACCAGAGAGAATCCGAGGACCGTCATGCATGCCGAATGAAAAGGTTTTCCTGACTTTAGCTCCGAGCGCCGGTCTCAGAAGACGCCGGTGCATCTTTGTCATAACGAGTCAGAAGTTTATTAATTCGGAACGAGTTCTCAAAAACTCTCAGACATATAAGGAAAAAAAAGGTCTTGAAGTTTTTTTTTTTTTTTTGCTTCGTTAGGGAGCATGTGCAGAAACCGTCCCTCCAGTTCTGGTCCGGTGCTCCGTTTAATTAATCGCTTTCATCGACCTCAGCTGTACGTCTGATTGCTGCCATCCCAGCTACACATTACCAAACCCCATCAGGGTCACGTCTCCGCTGCAACCGACGACCGCTCCAACGGCTGCAGGATAATTTCGTGAAAAGCAACAAAAAAAAAAAAGCCCCACATGGCTCATCTTTTTGAAAGTTCTGGCTAAGAATAACTCTCCGTCTGTCAGCGTGGAATTTAGTATGAGCTTCCTGTCTTGTTCAAGTGGGAAATGCCTCCTCCTGAATCGGCCTTGTGACAGAGTGATGGATACCTTACCTGCTCTGCCCAGAGCCAACAGCCTCTTGATTTAGAGCAGACCTGCATGACAGTGCAAACCCGACTGTCTAAAAGTGTGGAGACGTAGTTAATTACCACCGAGGAGAAAAGGTGAGCGGGTTTACCAAGCAGCTGGGGGTCCTGTGTTCCCCTCAGATCCACCCCGACCCGACATGTTTGTGCCTCAACTTTGTTTAGTGGGAACAATCTGCTAAACAAAGTCTTGGTGCTGGACTCTACCTTTTCAGAAGAAAGAGTCCAGCAAAGAATTTTCTCCTTAAAGTATCTCAGTCACTCCTTATCTGCTCTCGCCTCTGTCTACAGCAGACGCAGCCTCCACCCATTAGCACACTTATCTCAGCTGGAGGAGCCTGGGGCGGCTGGGCGCACAGGAGAGGATAAACATGGCCACATCCAGTGTTTGTTTAGCAGGAGCTGATTCGGTTTGTTGTAAAGCTGCTGAAACGAGAACATGCTGAAAATGAGTCAAGAACATAATTTATACCCTTCAGAATTTATGTTTTGCTGAACCGTTCTGCTGCAGGCCGACAGAGGGTTCGTGTGTAGCTCCCTTCACTTTAGAACATCTTGGTGAAAGAGTGAAATATGTTCTGTCCACCTGCCTGCAGAGCTCACTTCCTCTGTTAATGAAGTTCTCTTTGTATAAACGGCTTTAGATTATTAACATAAACATCGTCAAGAAGAAGAAAAAGACGAAGAAACAGAGGTCAGATTTGAAGCTGTGGAAAATTTTAAAGCAGGCCAAGACACGAAGGCACACCTTAACTGAGAGCATTCGGTAAGGAAGGCAGCTAAGAGGACTGTGGTGACTCTGGAGGAGCTGCAGAGATCCAACGCTCAGGTGGGAGAATGTTGGAAACATGGCATTCAGTAATTGGGAAAACAACACAAATCCTCTCAGATGTGAGTCTGAGAAAATGTTTACCTCTCAGCAGAGCAGCCAGAGATGCAGTTTATATACAACTGAAGATCCTTAAAGAAATACTTATGTGAATCCAGTTTTTTAGGATTAGACATATTACATTTAAACAAATATATATATATATATTTCAGTTTAATAATTACATACTAACCTTCAAATACATTGTTGAGGTACTGTGTACATATGACGAGTCTGACGGCATGTATGCTTATGTGTATCAAAATGTTACATACTCAGTGCATTAATGCTACCCTAGGGTAAAAAAAAATCAAAAACATATTTTACTCTGCAGATCCTGTTTTTGTTTGTGCAACATTTTAAACAGAGTAATATGCCGTTTCCAATATTTATATAGTTTATGTTTATATTTTTGATAAAGATAAATTTGCAATACATTGTGCAAATGAATGTTTTAAAATGACCAAATAAAAAGTCCAGTGCTAAATCTGTTGAATGAATCTGTGTGCAAGATTTGAAAGATGATGTTTTTATCAACTGTTTGCCATCACAATGAATTTGAGGTTTTTATGCCAAGAATTAACAGGCGACGATTACAACCCCTAAATGTGAACCATGCTTCAAAACCTAGAAAAGCATGCAGACTTTTCTGGGCTTTATTTTAATGAACAGAAAAGGTTTCATTTTTACCTTTCAGTTCACAAATATACATTACTTTGTATCAGTGACATGAAATCCCAACAGAATTAAATGAAGTCTGTGATTGTAACCAAAGCATAAAGTTCAAGAGGTTTGACTACTTCTCCAACACACATCTACTATTAAGCTCTAAAAACAGAGTCTCCAAATTAAACCGTTTTCAGGGCCTCCCCGTCCACCCCTCAGGGTCAGCTTAGACTCTTTATTTGCTAATTATAGCGTAAAGTGTTTCGCACCCGCCATAGTTTGTAAGAAACTCAGGAGGAAGCTGGACATAAAGAGGAGGGAACCAGCTGCATTCACTTGGTAATTATTCTGACCCAAATGGTCATTTACGCCTTAATATGACAACATGTTCAGCATGAGTTGCGCTCACGATAACAAATGGCGCTATTATCCTTCACTGAGTCAGATTGCTAACTAGTAATTAACGTTTCACATGTATTTCACTTGGAACAGCTCGAGTTTTTTTTTACAGAAAAGAGTGTCTCCTCACAACCAGCAAAAAGCTACTTCCAGGTAACTTTCTGTTCACTGATTGCTGTTGTTCTTGAGTTTTATGTTTGTGTTCCTTCATTATTTCTCCAAAGGTCTTGCCATATTCAGTTAATTGCAACTGTCTTGAAGATATTTCCGTATCTGTTCATGCCTTTTTATGTTGCTTCTTTATTTATTCTTAAGTTTTGTTCTCCTTGATGATTATGTTTTTCCCCCATTGATTTATTTCTACTTTGAGCTCTCGTTTAGCCTCAGTGTTTATTATTTCACCTCCCCTCGGCCTGCCTGTTGGTTCCCCGTCACGGCTGTCATCTGTCTCCCGGTTCCTCTCTGTCTGCGCTCTACCTCAGCTGTTTCCATCTGCCTCTGATTGGTCCTTCTGGTCATGTTGTCAGGTCCACCTCTGCCTCTGTATATAAGCTCATCAGTTCTCATCGGTCTTCCCTGGTTCCTCACTTTTATGGCCGTCGCGCTACCTGTTCCTGGTCTTCCCTTCCTGTCCTGTTTCCCTTGCAATGATCGTTGTAAGTACTTTTATTAAAAAATATATATTTATTATTAATACTGATAAAGAAACTCTTCAATATGTCACTGCGCTCAGAAGTTTTATTTAAGTGAAAGACGGCCCCAAACGCTTTCAGCAAACATACTGGTGGGAGAGTAAAAACCTCGAAGTAAAACCTCTTTGGCGTTTGTCTTACAAGCTTAAAATAAGCAGTGAAATTGGAAGTGAAAGTGTATTCTCTTTTGTTGCTACCTTGATCAATGTTCTTGTGGATGTTAACTGAACAGCCACTTCTTGGTAGATTTTGAGGTATTTCACACTTTTTATTTTGAAAGTTGACTGAACAGAGCTCTGTTCCCTCTCCTCAACTTAATGTCTGACCTGCCTGCTGTGGCTGTTTGTCTCCATGTTGTTGTTTATTTCATTAACGAAACTCTGAGACTTAAAGGCCCAGTGTGAAAATGTTTGGAAGGTTCTGAAATAGTGAAAGATGAGACATTTTCTTGGTCTCTATTACAAATACGTGCAAAACTTTGTTGATATTCCACTAATGTTGGGGGGGAGCCCCCCCACCCCCCACAAATTTGCAATTGTGGTGTCTTCATTAAAAAAAGAAATGCAATTAAAATCACATATGAATATGAGTGTTCACTCTAGAAAACCTGCTGCTCCATCATCCTCCTGTCATCTTCTTCATTATTTCTATCAGTGGTAACATCCGGTTTTTCCCCAAAATACACTAATTTCATTATCTCCAGAAAATCACCTCATCCCAGCTCCAAATCTTTCTAGAAAAACAAGATTTTTATTTTTTTTTAAATTGCTCTGATTTTTATTAAGGAAATTTATTTCCTAAATGTCAATTCAGGCCATTTTAAGGTTAATAGAAACGCAACTATTGAGTCCCATGGAAGTCTGCAGCCGTGGTTTTTATTCCTGGAAGGAAAGACAGCGTTACACTTGGCACAGTTTCTACAGAATCCCTGGATAATCACAGCCTCCAGTCGCTGCCGTGCGTTTAAAATACCTCGTTGTTTGTAATAAAGATGGCATACGAGTCCAACACAAATTGTCACATTAAGCCAGCCGTCATTTACGGACACCGACTCATCTGGCAAATAAAATCCTACGGGTTTTATACTGTCAAAGACCAATTTTTACTGGGATTACACCACCTACTTCTGGGAAAAGTCATCCATTACTGACATAGTAATGTCTGTATACATCAAAATGATGAATGACTAGCTAACGTAATTGTCAAACCAAGAAAAAGCCGTCTTTCGCTAATATTTTTAGCAAATGTGCGTCGAAACCTAACAGCAACTTAGGTGTGTCAAAAAATATCCCCGTTGAGACGATGGCTACAAAGATTGTTTTTTTTCCCCCTGAGACTAAATCAGGGTAGCACCCAGTGAGGAAAAAGCTGCATTTTCTCCCCAAGATGATTTAATTTTATGGACGCTCCTCTGTTAGAGAAGTGAGGACAGTAGAAAAGAATTTGACAGAGCAGTGATGTCGGAGCGCTCCTGTGTGCTCTGAGCCTCTCTGACTTCATTAACTAGAAGGTCACAATAAATAGAGAAACTTTTGCCCATCCCTCCACCCCTTCCGTTCCCTTCCGTTACCCAACCTAAAAAGCAACAAGCACTGTCGTGGAGTCATGGTAACCGATGGTTACGCCACAACAAGGCCCGTCCGTACGCACCCAAACGTTTGCTTTTTTCACCGCGAGAGCAAAGAGTCTGCATCTGCAGCGAAGTGGTTTAGTCATCACTGCGGTTACAGGCGGTTTATGGTGTCAGTGATGAAGGGCCTGAGCTGGACTTGCTGTCACAGCTCTGCGTTCATCATCATGTTGATGAGCTTCAGACTCTAACAAATCACCACTGTTGTTTGTGAAGATGAAAAATAAGGCTCTCTGATTTTTTTTTTCTTTCTGTGAATCAGAACTTTTCTTTCACTGAATGTGGCCGTTTAAATAAAATGTAATCCCAGCTGCCTCTGTGTTATCTGCGTCAAACACCACGGCGGTGAGGAATGACCACCGTCTTATGGAGGCATCAACTGTGTACTGAACGTTACAAGAGGATTTATAGCCAGTGGATTATTTTTATTTATTTTTTTTATGTGGGATCAGAGACCTTGAAAGTTTGCACATTTTGTCACATTGTAACCAAAAACTACAAATTTCAGTCTATTTCAGTGGGATTTTATGTGAGATGCTAACTCCATAAAGTGCATGTTTAAGAAGAGGAGGAACGGGGTTTCAGGGTTTTCCAATTTAGAAAATGTTCTGTAACAACTCGGGTGTGATTTATGAACTCTACCCCCGTACCATGATGCCTTCAGACGTCGCCTCCTTACTAACTGAAATCCACTGTGATGGAAATTGGTCTCTAAATTGAGTTTTATAAAATGGACAAAGAAAACGTGAGATCCCGCTTTAAAAAAAGTTGAATATGTTTTTATGCAAGCAGTCAAATTACGTTTATCCAAGTAAATATATCAGGTTTATCAAGTCGTCATGAAGCAAGTTTGACAAACTTAATTCGATTACATGTAACAAATCGACAAAAATAAATTTGAAGTTGGAACTCCTTTCTCGTTTTTCACATAGTAAAATATGCAAACCAATTCGGCTCACTGGTCAGATTAAAACTACCTTTTGAAAATGCACAACCTTTCAGCAGGTATTGATCACACTTTTCATAACGGCTACATTTCTGTATTATTGTTATTTTTATTGGACTGATGTAATATTCTAGTTTTAAATTACATGTTTTCATGAATTGTAAGCAGAGAATTATCATAATTAACAGAAATAACACAGATAGATGATTTCAAACATATATCTGTGTGTAATTAATCCATATGAAGTGTTTCACTTTGTAATTTCCTGAACAAAAGGGACTTTTGAATAATACTCCAGCTCATAAAATGGGTCTGTACAATATATTTGTGTGTGATGTGTGTGCATGTGTGTGTGTGTGCCATTCTGCCAGATGGCAGGAAAGCAGAGGAAAGCATGTTGATCAATGACTCCTTCTGGGAGCCAGAAAACATAAAAATTCTTCCTGACAAACATAAATGTCGTTTCTGTATTGATTTATTTTTATTTTTATTGTTATTGTTTTCCTATCGTTCATCGTATTTACCCAGCGGCTGCTGTTGTTACTGAAGCAATCACCGGTTGTTGTGTACGCGTTTAAACGCATCGGTTGATGCACCTAATTGAACAGAAGCAAAATAGTTCACAACAATATTTTCTCTAAATTAAAGCTACAAGGCAATTTCTGACATGTTTATGATTGTAATCCAAGGCATATGGTTTCGTTGAAAGCAGGCTACATGAAAAATAATATGATCAATACTGGAGAGCAGCCTTTTGGTGGGGGAAGAACAGCTATAAATATGAGGAAATGCACTCAAGCTTATCTAATTCCTCCCTCCCCTTTTTGTGCTATAGGTCATTTTTCTACATGAATGACTCAGAATTGGACTCACTTGTTCAACCCTGAGCAACCGGGCTGCCGACTCTTAAGCTGAAAAGGTTCTTGTCCGACGTGTGCAACTGACCCAACTTAAAGACACAGATCCCATCGGCGACTTTGAAGTCTTTGCTGCCTGTTGCGACAGCCTCTTCACTCTGGCTCTTCAAGGAGTTTCCTCAAAGCTTGGGGGATTTACAGAGCTCACCTTCCTAAGCTTTTTACTTGAGTTATTACCACATTACACCAGGTTTTTATTATTATTTTTCCATGTGTAGCTTCCAGTTAGTTTTAGAAATGGGTGTGCTTTATTACCCTTAACGTTGTCTCGCGTTATGGGTTTTTAATATGTGGACATAAAGAGCCGATGATAGAAAACTGTTCTCTCTTTCCAGCTGTCGTGGGGAGTTCCTTCTAATGACTGAGGATGACAGATGGGGGTATTAAAGCAGAGCTACGTTGGGCTGGTTCAGCACAGTTAGAGGTGCAGGTCACTCTCAAAGTGAGACCGGTTCTCCGTAAGGCCCACTGACACAGGTACAGCCAGAGGCGAGGTTGTAGAGACAGATCTGCTTCGGCTGAGCTCTGAGGCATGAAAGGGTTTAAGCGAACAAAGTTTGTCTTAGGGAAGAAAACCACAAGAGAACTGAACTTTGTGGTGGAGCCAAATGTGTAAAACACAGCTTGAGCGTTCTACGTTTCCTGAAACAAGACTCCAAGGTAGATCTGCTTCTGTAATAGCTCTACTGACAAAAAACAGAACTGGTTGCTGTCAACTGACAGAACAAAGAAGAGGCTGAAGGTGGTGCTAATGTTAAGCGCAGGCCTCACTAGAGCGGTTCGCTGCTGTCTGTGAAGTGGCCATGATGAGAGTCAGCTCCTCTGAGTTGAGGCCATTGTATGGTGGACTGTCACCTCCGGGTCGGGGGTCAGTCCTTGTGTCAAGCAGGGGCATTTAAGTATCTGAAAGAAGTCAGTCAGGTGCTACGGGCTGATCAGGATGCCTGCCCCCTGCTGGCCTCCCTTTGGAAGTCTTCCAGGTACTGAGAGAAGAAAACTCAGGATTTAGTGAGGAGGACTGTACATCCCGTCTTGCCAAAATCCAAAATGCAACAAACTAAACACAAAAAATTAAACTCATACACCGTAAAAAGACAGATCAGGCTAATCTAATGTGAAAATCCTACTAACGAAGGGTACAAGAAGAACTCATATTGACAAATCCGGTAAGCAGCGATCTATATTTGACAGAAAATTTGTCTGATTACAATAGGCTCCTTTGACCAAAGAAGCTTAACTGATGACATCTCGTTTGACTTGATAGTTTTCAACATTAGAGGGAAACGTGTCTAAATTTGTTTGAAGACAAACTCTCAGAAAAGGCAAACATATCCGTAAAATTGGATTTCTGTCAATGTTATCTTATTTTCTTGTTTAAAATGTGAAATTATTATCCTTGCGTGCTCTCATGGTAAGTTAGAGGTGGACCTGTTTATTGTTCTCACAACCAGAGTGAGTCATTTAAAAGTTGTAAAGCTATACTTCACTTCATTTCAGGTTGCCACAGTAACAGAAGTGCATCCCTGTGAATGGAGAGCAACAGGATGTTGTATGGTGCAGCACATTGTGCAGTCCCTGAAAAGAGGTTCGTCATTATCCCCTTTAAAAGGTTAATGCACTACCTTAATAATCCTCCTCCTCCTGTTTGTGCTTTTCCCAGCCTGCTTTATATCTTCATTTGGCAACCTATTACTCCGTGATATTTGAAAAGGAGGGTTTTTAGTGTTAAAAACACATGTAATGGTTGTTAACAACTTATATATGCTTCTGGAAACGGCTCTAATTTTGGTCCTTTTTGGGGGAAAAAATTGGACTTTCATTGTTCATGTTTAATATGAAATGCTCTCCTAAACATTCACACGTTCTACTTTTAACTTTAAACTTTTTGGAACATCCCTATTTTAACACTTTTTAATGAGGAAACAAGACAGTTGTCCTCAAAAAAGGTTTTGGCCTACATGCAAAATGCTACCTGTGGAAGAAGACCACCTCCTCTTAGAAACATGGTGGTGGCAGCAACATGGTGTGGGGTTGCTTTTCTTTTGCAGGGACGAGGAAACTGTAACAGAAAGATGGATGTGAGAAAACTTGATAGAGGCCACTAAAGACTTGAGCTACATTCACTATCATCACAAGAACCTTAAACATAGCGAACAGAACTGCAGCAGATTGGTTTATATCTCATCTATCAGTTTACTTATTATTCATGTTAAGAACTAAATATAAAAGGAAATATGAGGCTAACCTGGAAAACTGATGTTTACAGATGCTAACCGCTCAAGATGACTAAACCTTTCCATAAAAATCTCTCGTTGCTAAGCTCGTAAAAAAATACAACCCAAAATACGGCTGTAATCAGAGTAAAGTTTGACTCTAAAACGTATTGTTGCAGGGTGGTTGAACACAAATACACGGCACATTTTTCAGACTTCTATGGAGCCCAATTGGTGGCATGATGGGACAAAAAAGAAATTGTGGCCCCGCTTCAGTATGTTGTGGGAACGACTCATTTATTTTGTGGGAACAACTCAATTATAACATGTCGTGGCCATGAATTTTTTTTTCTTCTGTGTCACCAGATGGACTTCATTTGTCAAAAAAAAACCAGTAATATTTTGTAACGTTTCCTTCCACTACACAGTTATATGCTAGTTTGTTTGGGGGCCTGTCCGGTAAAGTACTAGTAAACTGTTTTGAGGTTTGTTGTTGTAACATGTCTAGATGTGGACAATGTTGAAGGATTATGAATATTGCAGCAAGTTACTACATTAGACTGTCACTGGTGCAGTTGCACAACCAAACTGAATAAAAAAAAAAAAAGCATTTAAAGAGACAAACTGACTTAAATGACGTAGCTTCATTGACTTCTGGAGGATATATTAAAGCTTTCACACTTTCAGTTAACTCAGTAAACAGAGGGCTGCTGTCTCAGCTCTGACCTTAATGAAAGGAAGCAGTAAAACTATACTGGTGTTTCTCTTGTTTTCCATAAATATGAAGAGAGCATCAATCTTCTGCATCTGTCTAGTCTATTTGAAAACATTGCACTCTAGATTTCTGTGCATCTTCTATTTTTAAACGTATATACAGTCCATGCATGCATTGAGGAGAAGATTAAATAACTGGATGAGTTTTTTTACTAACACGGCAACAGTGGGGCTTTTGTGCATCCGACGGGGCGGAAAAAGCACACATGTAGTATTGATTCCACCCTGGATTCTGCATGTTGATTCATCGTCATGGCTGAATGGGACGGTTAATGGAACTTAATGGGGTCATCATTAATGTTGCGAATTTCTCCTGTTCTTTGCAAGCCAAATTATGTTCTGTGAAGTCTATTATGATCACGAAATGAAAAATAATAACCATTGAGTTTGTGACAGGGGAGCAACAGAAGATGTGTGCCTTTGAATTATGGAGGCAAATCCTCTCGCCTAAGATTTTATGAACAATAAGCTATAAAACACAACAACCGGAAGGGACAAATAAACACGTAAAACTCAAATTACCTTCCTGTATGACTACATAAAAATTTTAACAGCAATATCTGTGCGTTGATGTGGCCTTCTCAGTATAGATTTATCAGAAAATTAGTCTTGTCCGTATGAATTCTGTAGTCCCTTAACGGTATCTCTGACAATATATGATTTTCCTACCTACCTTAGCTTCTCTCTGACTTTAAGTGAGGGCAAGTTTCTGAACAACTTTAAAAAAAAAGAAAGAAAATTAAGTATAAATTAAAAATTAAAGGAATACTTCAGGGAGCCAATTACTTTGTTAAAAACAATTAATTCTTTAGTTGGGTTCGATCCCTTCTGAATAAATGTACTTAAGGGTTATGAGTTTTCTAAAATTTACAATGTGAGATTGTCTTACCTCAATAAAAGATTCATTTTTCAAGGTTTCTCATGTATTTTCACCAGTGGTGCCAACAAGTGGCGCTGTTAGCTATTTGAACTGTTTCTCCCTCCCTGTGTGCATTTATATGGTGTTCAGTAAACTAAAAACCTAAACTTAACCTTTTGTTGTGGTGGCTAGCATTAGGCAACAACCCCTCACCCAAACAATCAAAATGCATAAAATCATCTGACTAACATACAAATACATAATGTTTCTCTCAACAACAAGCAAGTCAGTGTGCAAACCTATATGAAAGCACATCCATAAAAGCAATAGAAAACCTGTTCAAGGTGCAATTAACACAAAAGTTATGTTTTCTTATTTTGTTCTTGTGTTTGAAATGCCTCCCTGGGCAACTGCCCTTGTAATCTTGGTAACATCTGACCAATCAAATACTTTCGAAGAAGCAGTTGAACAGATATGAAAGCTGCTACTTCAACTAAGGTCCTGATACACTTAGCTCATTTTCAGCGATAACAGTAGCTTGTACACAAAAACAAGTGCAGCCGTGGTTTCGACTTTTGATCATTTCATTTATGTTCTCTTATGTTGCAACACTTACGCTAGCAACCTTCTTTTAAGCATCTCCACTTACAGTATAATTGAGTTGCTACACCCTTTAGCCATAGGATGGGTTGTCAGTTGTGGTAGCCCCCACTGTAAAGTCAAATGAACATATTATACCGATAATGATGTATAAATAGTTAGTCTGACAAATCAAGCTAACTTTTCAGCTTCTAAATTATACTCTATGCTTGTAATCATTAACCTCCCATGTCTCCTGTGATGATTGCTAATTGGCCCTCCGAGATCACCATGTTTGTCCTAAAATTTCTAACTGTGCATTCCAAAATGGCAGAGTAGTTGGCATGAAAAAATACTTGCCACCATCTTTGCCCAGCTTGTCTCAGTAACTCAGGACTCTGTCCTTATTTGTCTTTGTCCTTAAGGGTTTAAAGGCTCGGTGCGTGAGACGGAGTCACTCCCAGCAAGCCGGTGACAATGACAAGGGCTTCCTCGTGATGTACGATCTGCTTACTTTCCTTAATATTTCAAGTGCTGTGTGTGGCGGCCACTGCAAACAGATTTACAGATGAGCTGGAGCTGAGGGAGGCACTGGTGTGGAAACTCTTCATGATCTTGTATTCGCCCATTGAAAATGTGAAAGCAGACAGCACTTTGCATGAATTGAAGAGAGCACAGCGGGCGGCTGGAGTCGGTCAGATGGGGACACTTCAAGCTTTTAGAATTTGGAGGTGAGTTAAACTTTACTGGCTCAGACAGAGCATCTGCGAAGCGCAACACGAGATTAAATAACGTTAATATTAGTTTATTACCGGGAAGCATCAGCAGCACTGGTGTTGATTCTTTAGCAGTGACACATTTGTACTGTATGCAGTCAATAAATTCGAATATGCATTTTGATACAACTTCTGTCAGAATGAAAGTAACTTTTTTAAGCAACCTTTAACCAGGTATTAAACATTTTGACATTTCTGTTTGAAATGTTTTATTTATTGAAATTGTGTAATATTCTAATCTTAAATAACATGGTTTTAGTTGCTTTAAGCAGAAAATCAGTGTAATTAACAGAAATAAAGGTCTGAAAACACCAGTTCATGTGTAATTAATCTATGTAACACATTTCATTTAGTGAATTGATTGCAAATTCATTTTTCATTTAAGTGAAACCAGCTGACCTAGCAACAATTCTTCATACTGAGCAAAAAACATAGAAACACTGGTTCAGGTGTGATTTCTATGTCACTAAAAAAAATAATAAAGACTGGTATTTCTTTCATGTTTAGCACAACAACAACTTTTAGCTAGGCGCCTATCTTCAGAAGTCAGTCAGTAAGAGGCAGGGTGCATCGACCACGCACACTCTGACTCATAGAGGCGATTAACCAAACAATGATATTTCGGGAGAATAGAAGGAAGCTGGGAAAAAACCCACGCATGGACAAAGAGAAAATCGCTAACTGGGATTCAAACCAGCTAACTAACTGCTCAGCTTACTGGACCACATTTGTTAATAATGTGTGTGCTTAAAAGAAACTAACAAAAAATGCTGAATTTGTGTAATTGTTTTTGAAGAAGAAAAAAAAAGCGATAAGAGTTAAAAATAACTGCAGAAGTTTGACAATATGGAAGAAGTGGACCCAGTTTGTGTGTGACAGACGACATCAAGGCTAACCTCCGCTGCTGACAACGAGGAAAACCTGCTAGCTGCCAGCATGGCTCACTAATTGGTCTTCAATGTCCACAAACAATTCCTGAGCCTTTCTGGGAGGTAATGAGAAGGCATGGGACAGCATAAGATTTTCACAGTGTGATAACCAATGAATATAAGCCACAGTTTTACAACGTAATGACATTGATGCAAAAAATTTGAAATTCAAGTGCTGAACATTTTTAAAAAAAAAATTTTTATCTAAAGGGCGATACAATACAATCAACATTTGTGTTATTTTCAAAGAGATTTGAAGTAAAACAATAAGAATCAGCTTCATTTAATGACAATATATGATTTTCCTACCTACTAAATTAAAAAATATTTAGTTTTTAACTAAATATTCATATTCCATATATTATAGCCATTTTGTTCTGATATTAATATGGGTAATAATTTTGGTACACTTGTAGAGCTACCCAAGGCACACAGAAAATTAAATTAATGTCATAGTGCAAGTCAAACAGGAAGTCAGCCATTTTGGATTGAAGTTCCTATTAAGATTTTAAAACTGTGCTTAAAAAGTTCACAAACACAACCAAAAAAGCTAACTTTTTACATTATCCCTAAAAAAACAAAATTAGGTTCTGAACTAGAGCAGAACAAATTTATAGAACGTCTGTCCATTTCATTTGGTATTTCAGTATAATAAGCTGAAAAATAAAGACAACCGACACTGAAGTCTCTTGTTTGGCTTCAGGAACACCAGTGGGACCTTTTTTTTTTTTTACTTTACTTTAATATCTGAGGCAAATATTGAGCCAATATACAGGTCGCTCCATGTGCGTACGGCCAAGCTCGCTGTATGCGCTCGCATTCATTTGCATGTTCTTACTGCACACGTCTGAGGACTCTCCAATATCTCCCGTCGCCTTCGTGGCTTGTTGATTGACACTTGTGGCTCCAAGAGGCCATCTGCTTCTTGTTCCCTCGTACTCAACCGCTGCTCAGAGGCAAAGCTGTAAATTGGGTTAATTGACAAAGAGGGCAGCCTGTTTTGAGTCCCGAGGACCAGAGAGTCTCCTGCCACTAACAGGCTTATATTGCGTTGTGCTATAGGAACACTAGTGCCTGGCTCGGGTCTGAAAGATATCTGAGTCGGTAACAAGCTGAACGATTTCAACTCCCTGAGTAGGAAATCCTTCAGTGCCCTCGTCTGACTGACTGCTCCTTCCCTTCATATTGATCTCTGCTTCTTGCAAATTCATTTCTGTCAGCAGCGGATCGCGCTGTGACGCTAACTGAATGTGAGCGGGCCGCTGTCTCCACATTAAGGAACGGGATTGGATTGCTTAACCGTGCCGTCGGATGTTAGTCGGCGGGTATATTGATGGTGACGCTTCCCTCATGGAATTCTGCAAACTCATTATGGGGTATTTTGTTGTGACTGATGAATAATGCATTAGCAGGACGGAGTGAATGCTGTTTCTGACACAGAACATGTGGCAGATAAACAAAAGTATATTTATATTTCACTCTGCATTTTCTTAAAATTTCTTTTACATGGTAGATCAGAAAAGGCTGATGATATTTTTTGAAATGGAAAGACTGAAACCACCGATACGTGACCATCGAAGGTCATGTATCAGGACGAGGATGGACTTAATAATTACGCTGGTCAACAGCCGGAAAAATTGTCTGGGGTTTTTCCAACTGTTTTAGGGTAATTTTGATGTATTGAATCAAAAATCCCATTGGTTTTGTTCAACCAGGTCAACTTTCTAAACTATGGAGCAACATGAGCATCGAAATGCATGACTTGTTCTCACATCTGGATCGGTTTCCTGAGAATCTGGATCAATGAGTGACGAGCAGGAGAAGAGACTCCATCAGGACAGGAAAGAGATGGAGACGTAATGTTCAATTTACATGTGTTTATTATTCAATCTACAGAAATCCAAATTTGTAACATTTAATTAATACGCTCTGTTACAAAATGATTTCTTTTCCTCCTAAAACCTTTTTCGGATGAGAAACAGAAACGAATTGATGATGTCACAAAAATCTCATCAGTTTAGTCAGAAGATCGGATTTCTCTAAGTCAAGCGTGACCTGATTGAGAAAAAACAGATATCATGTTTGGATTCTGCGCTGCAAAATTGTTCTAATTCAGTTGGAAAAACATAGACAACTTCCAAAAAATCTATTTTGTAACCTGGTGTTAACGATATATTAAATTGTGATACATTTTTCAGCCATACTTTACAGCCTTACAATGTTAGACGTTACTCTGGACAAACCATGTCCACATTGAAACACGGTGGTGGTAGGATCATGCTATGGGGATGCGTCTTGTTAAGCAGGGTAAAGGAAGCCGGTTTTGTTCTCCTTCGTCTTCCCAACTATCCACTCCTGTGTGTTGGCCCATTACATAAGTTCCCTATAAGCCACTTTCTCTTATAATGTAACAAAAAAAAAAAAAGGAAAAACACAAAAAAAAGCTCCAGGCTGCTACATTCTAGACTTCTCCGACCTGCTGTATATCTGATAACCGTACCCTATATAAAGCAACACAGTTAATTAAACCGCGATAAAAAAATCTCTCCCCAGCATCAGGCGCTCCAGTCCATCTAAACACACAAACTTCAGCGGACAACCCAAGTTTCCCCGTGGGACTCTCCCGGCTGGTGTTGCCTGCGTTGCGTGGTCCTGCGATGCGGCTTGTTTACACTGAGAAAGCACAAGCCACGGCCAGCTGCTTCTCACCGCTCAAGCAGATCCACCCTCATTCGCCTCTTATGTTACTCAATTCCCTCTGCCGCTGATAACACACTCTCTTCATCCTCTTCTGCCGCTCCTCTTTGGCATTCAAAGCCTTCTCCAGCCTTGATTGCCAAAAAGAACAAGGAGAGAAACAAAGAAAAAAAAAGCCACTGTCATGTCTCTGAATACTTGTCGGAGGTCTGAGTCTGAAGCCGAACGGAGCTCATTTCCAATTCTGGAACCGCGTTAGATTCATGTCACCGCAATCACGCTTCTGAACCATTCATACAAGAGCGCGGCTGCCAGAGTGTATCAAAATCAAGAAGCGGTACGCTGTTGGTGTTGTTCCTCGGTATCTGCTGTGATTTTTTTTTTCTGTGCATCTCCAGCTTTAAGACGGAAACGTCCACCGTAAAGTTCTCCTGATTCACCTAAATGTTCTGTATTATCAAATAAATATTGATATAAGACAAAAAACAACCTGGGTATATACAAGCTACAGTTTTCAAATGTACCATAGAAAAAGGTTTATCCAAAGCATCCTGGCTCTGTGGGAAAAAGTAATTACCAAGTGAACCTAAACAGAAGTTGTGCTGCAACGACTGCCATGAAATGTTTGCAATAACTGGAGTTAAATCACAAATGAACTGTGATTAACGCTTGTGGAGTGTCAGAAAATCAATTAATCTGACAACATGAAGTGTCCTAAAATGTCAGCACATCACACTCCCATCTGAACAAAGTGAAGGAGAAAAATGAGAAACCAAATCATTGACATTGATCTTTCTTGAAAGGGTTACAAAGCCATTTTTACATTCCTTTTTTTTTTTGTCCGACTCCAGTGAACCGCAGTGAGAGCCATTATCCACAAATAGAGAAAATATTGGAAAGTGGTGAAGCCGTCCTGGAGCAACCGGCCTTACAAAATTACTGCAAGAGCATTAACGACTCAACCAAACACAAAAGAATTCAAAACAGCATCTAAAGCCAAAGACCGCCGCTGATCAAGAAGAACAAAAAGACCTTTCCCACATTTACTGATAAAACGTATCTGTAACGTATCCGTATTCTTTGACCTGAAGAGACAAAAGTGGATTTCTTTTTCTTTTTGGAAAGTGTGTGTCTTCTTCCTGTTTGACATAAACTCAACACAAAATTTCAGAAAAAGACCTCCATGAAGGAAGTCGGACATGGCACACGACCTAATTAACTGAAATTATTGTAGAAATGATGTAAAAAAAAAAAAAAAAAAGATGCTCAAGTCATGATTCTATTTGTTTGGACAAATGGTAGAATCATGACTAAATAACACAGGAGCGTAATTCTGTATTATTTAGTCTATTATCAGTTTTGTTTGTAGCTCATTCGTCTAAACGCCGCCCCAAACCAGAACACACTGTTTGTGCCTGGCTTTGTTTCCATTTCATTTGAGTCAAACTTTCTACTCAAAAGTACTGAGGTTCAAAAAAAACGGAGGGCAGATCCTGCCCAAAAATGGCAGATAAATATAGAAATAAGTAAGCAGATGGCTTGATGATATCTCTGATGGGAAAGTCAAAAATAATCTGCAACTGTTCATAACAATTGTTTGCATGTTGGATTAATTTTTTTTTTTTTGTTTTGAAAAAAGATAATTGGTAACTGTTCATGTGTTAAATTAGTCGCTGGGATAAAACAGTGTGTGATTTGGATTCATAATAATATTTACCTATAGCAAGGCAGACTAGACTGCATGCATCTTATGAGGGAATGTTTCAGCTGTGAGAGACTTACATAGAAAAATGACTTGTGAACGATGTAGTTTTCATCCATCTGTCTGTCTGTCCCTCCATCAGGTATTCACATTTACATTAATTTCTGGCCTTAAAAACCAAGCAAATATACGGAGGGCATATTCCGCACATAAGCAAAGCAAATGTGAGAAGCATAATTTAACAGATGATTAGAGCATTTTGTCCTATAGAAATACTGAAAAACAGGTTGTTGACACTTGGTTGACATATTATGATGGAGTTTTAGATGGGATTCCAAACTACCTTTTTCTTTCTATTCTTTTTCAATACTGGCAGTAATGCTACCACCAAGATACAAACCCCTCTGCATTCAAGTGTCACTTTATTTCAGGACAAAAGAAAAACTTGAAAAAAGAGGGGGAAAAAAATCCAGGTTCACTCTGATATTGTTGGCATGCTTGTGGTTCCAAGAATATCCAGGGGAATAAAAATAAAACTGGGTTTTTGTAGAAGCTCATCTCCTGTGGATCCAGCTGCCAGTCTGAGAAAATCAGCTTTAACAACTACGCTTTTAACCTACTCTTTAGAAAAGCAATACTCTAATGTCTGTCGATTGTTACAGCTCGCAGTATGTAATTTCCTAAATGTATGCACTTATACGCGACTCATTTCTGTGTTGAATGCACATTCTGTCTCGAAATCTCACTCCTTTTATGAGCATTGCCCTTTCCGCCTCTTAATTGTTAACATTTTGTTTCATTTTCACGCGTTCTCTCTAAGAAGAGTGCTCCGCACCTAAAGTGGAGATAATTACAAAATGGCTGACACGCTGTCCTTCAACGGCTGTTCCCGCAGATCCCAAAAGAACTCACTTTAAGTCTATTAATCAGAGTGTAAACAAAGAGCGCTGCCGTAATTACAGAGTTCCCTTATTTTCCATAATCATAGGACAAAAAAAAAGAAAAGAAAAAACAAGCCAGCGTGCAACATTTCAGTTTCGCCTTGAGGGTGACGGATCCTGCTGCTGAGAAGAGAGAAACATCAAGAGAGCAGCAGCAGCAACAGCCTCTCTTCACATGACCTGCCCTCCATTAACGTCTCATTCTGTCATACCTTATTGTGATAAGCCCACGTCTCCTCGTGTTTGGCCAAAAGAGCCTCGCAGCTTATTCACAGGAAGTACAGTGAAAGCCCTGTGCGCATCAGGGAGGCAGAGAGGTGAGCTACTGGGGGGCGTCGTCTCATGAAAAATAAAAAACGTGAACGTCGAATTTCTTTTAAACCCCCTTTTCCTCAAAATATGTGGATAATTTCTGTTTCGTCCGCTAATGCTAACAAGCGCTGAAAAGCTCGGGAGAGCTGCATTTATATTCACTCAGGCTTTGCTCTGGATTGGCCTGAAAATGGTGTTTGAAGTGAGCTATTACGTCGATACTTCTGGAAGACATCTTCCCCTCTCTCAGCGGTCACGTATTGATTAGCCCGCTCCTTTTTTTATTTGAGCTTTTTACTGATGGGAAACACTTGAAAATTGCTGCTGCTGTTCTCATAGTGGTGACCGGTTGTCTGTTAATTTCTGTCACAGCAAAACACTAAGCACACCGGGGTTCAACAGCGGCTGACATTTCTCCCGTCACGCCAGCTGGTTTGGCCCAAGCGGAGGCTGCAGCGGACAGCCAGCCCCCGCTGAAGAGCGCTAGCGCCGCTGGAGAGCCCTCACGGCCGGTTACACTCTGCGACACATCATTACAGCAGATTGGATGTATGCTGTCGTGGATGCGAAAATGTCTCCTGCCGGATGCAGCCTTCAAGTCACCTTACTTAATTTACTCGAATTGGCATTTCATAGGGAAGGTGTAAGTGACTTTTCACAGAAAGGTA
The DNA here is from genome assembly GCF_051168715.1 of Poecilia mexicana. NCBI lineage: Eukaryota > Metazoa > Chordata > Actinopteri > Cyprinodontiformes > Poeciliidae > Poecilia > Poecilia mexicana. The sequence continues at coordinate 26,988,933 of NW_028263385.1, read as the reverse complement.
AATTAGAATTAATATTTAAAGGGGCAGTACTATGTACTTTCTAGGCACAAGTAAATGTGTTACCTTCAGTTATATCTCAAATATGACTTAAAATAAATTAGACTTTGTAATTTAAAGCCTTGAAGTTGTGTCTCCGTCTCTTTAAGAAGCTCCTGCTCTTTTTGAAACTCCACCTTCAGAAAGTCATCACAACATGGCTCCTCTATTAACCCTTTAACGACGTTTTTACCAGTGTTGCACTGAAATGTAGCTCGTACAATGAGCTCAGCCGATGCGCAGTTCCACCAGGTGTTTGCTAATTGCTTCTGGCTAGTCTGAAGGAGTTGAGTGTGGGAGGATGTGAGTCAGAAGATCGGAAGCTTGGAAATCCAAGGAGGAGCTACGCCTCAGGGGCGGTGCTAGGTCCACCCAGAGAAAACCAATTACATGTACAGCTGAATGGTTGCCAGAGGAGACAAGAGGGTTTTTCTGGGATTCAAACAAGCATGAAAAAATCTAAACAACGCTCCATGTATGTATCTTGATGAGGGAATAAAATTATAACAAAAAGTAAAGCTCAAAAAAGTCAATTTTATATAATTCTGCCTTTTATATTTCATAATTGAACCAATTAAAAAAAAATTTACCCAGTGAAAAGAATTAACCCCATAGTTTTAAGAATTGACTCAACGCTATGAGATCATTAGAAATTGTATGTGAAGTAAACAACCAGAACTGCAGAGCCAAACGAGATGCCAAACTACAATCGCATTGAGACTACTATTCCAAAACAACACAGAATCCTGATGTCGTTGTTCACGACTCCTCCTTCGCTCGCTGATTGGTCAGGATGAAAAATCCCAGACGAAGCTCTGAAGGGAGATGAGAATCAAATGGAGTTGTGTAGGAAGGGAATGGTCAGACCAGTCAGTTCCTGACACCATGAAAAAAAATTAAAGAAAAAATTAGGAAAGTCGCATAAATGATTGGTGATGATTTATGTTGTGTGCTGGTTTTAGCAAACCTTCATAACTTTAAAAAAAAAATATTCAAGTGATTTAATAATGAAGTATTTTCCTTTACCCAGTCAGAATGTTTATTTTCTCTTGTGATATAAAAAAGTATAACATTTTTTAATTTGGTTCCAGTTCCATAAACTCTGAAACTGCATATTTCTCCCAGGAAAGTGGGTGATGTCTGAGGCTGAACTATAAGGATCTGAAAAGCTTATTGCTCTACGAATAAAATTAGCATGTGTAAAAAAATAAAATAAAATTCACATCACAATAACCTGACATTTTTACAGGGGTGTGCAAACTGTTGAGAGACACAGCGTACCATGTTACTTTAGATTTATTTTTGCTACATGTGACTCATCAGATTGTTGCAGGTTTTTTTTTTTTGTAGTCCAAGAATTAAGAAGAAGAGACTTTCTTTAATTAAAGTGAACTTTTTGAAAAGGATCAAAAATAAATAAATAGGAAAACAGGATGACTGGGTTTAAGCTGAGCGACTGATTAGCTGTCTGGTTTTCTTTTATTTCTACTTATCCTGAGATGCTAAGTGTCTTAGCCGTCCGACAGACGTGTTCTCATTAATCAGGCATGTGGGCTTCGAGGAGAACAGGGGGCGGCTAACCTTTTCGCTGTCAGGACCCTCCTACACTGCGTTCATGCTCGCTTGCGTGCTTACTCATCTTCCTACCTGCTACCTTAGCTGTCTGCGAGCCTGACTGTAGGTGGCCACGCACCAGCGGGCTTTAATGAGCCTTAAAGGACAGCGGCTCCGACACGGTGCTCCGCGTCCATCTTCCCCAGACCTCATTCTCTGGGATTTTTACCTCACTCACTCGCAAAACTACACGGTTACTCTGTGATAAACTGGGGTGACAGGCTTATAAAACTCAAGAATTGTCACAAGGAAGCAATGAAACGTTGAGGAAGAAATAAAAAGGAGTTTTACCTATGCTCTATAAAAAATGCGGAAGATCTCGGACGAGCTACCCTTCCTCTGAAGGGAGCTAACACAAAATAACACATCTCACTTCCCGAGGCGCCAACAGCAGCAGCAGCCACTGAGAAAGATGAATGGACGGGTGAGGAAAGTGAAAGCTGCTCTGGGCATAAATGCTCAGGTGGAGCAAAAAGAGAAAACCACCGACCTGAATGTTTGGGTTATTTTGTCCAGCAACTGTCAAAGCAGATCATGCCTTTACATGTTATTCCTTGAATTAAACATGAAGGGGATTTCCCCGAGGTAGGCTTCTCAGCGGTGGACAACAAGGTGATCATGACAGTACCTCAGCCAACACTCACAGCACTGAGAAACCAATTAACCTGATAGTAAGGCTGCTCAAATCCCCCCTTTTTTGGACATCGAACTAGCTTTCCTCACGATAATAATTTGTTTTCTGCGTGAGGCGCTTGAGATAAACCAAAAAAACAAAAATGATTTATTCCATCCAAAGAAGTAATAGGAGATGTGTGCAAATTAAAGCGATCATAATGAATTAGTATTAGGTAATGTCGCAATCAGTGATGATAAATCTGAAAGGAATATCAACAGAACAGATTCTGCTCGATATTCAGTCATGTCAGAACCAGAGTTTTCTCTGTTTTGCAAGAAAAGCCAAATATCAAAATGCACACTGGGACAATAAGGCCCATTATAAGTTATTTGCTGCTATGCTCATCTTTCTGATCGTCTGCCTGTCAAATTTCTCGAGTTTTTTTTTTTTTTTTTTTTTGCTCCTCAAAGTGGCTTAGCCAGTGCAAAATGGACATTTCTGACAACCAGGCTGAAGGAACCGTCCATCAGCACTGCTGCGAAAAGCACGAAATGACAATCTAAAATCAGAAAGTGTGAGGCAGCATTTATGCTAAATGAATGAAATAATCATTGAATAATGAGAAAATATAATATTCCAAAAATTTCTCTACATATTCTATACCACTGCATGCCGGAATCCCTGGCTAAGCATGGAAAGGTTTGGGAACCTTTGACTAGGCCTGTCGCTTTAAACAATAAATCAATTAATCGCATGATGAACTAAAATGAGTTCAATCATTTCCATTTGCATTATTTATCATTTTTCTCTTTTCTTTCTCTCTTTCTACTGAAAACTGGACATCTAAAGTCTTCCATCCGGTGCTTTGGTCTCAACTAGACCCTTTTCTTGAAGGACAGTTTTGTTTGCAGAGACTTTATAATTAATTTTGTTTGTTGTTTCTGTTGTTTTGTTTATTTATTTTGGACATTTAAAATGTCTTCCAGTTCCAGTGTCAGATGTTCATCAGGAATTAAAGTTTATTGATCGTAGAAAGGCTGTACTTGCATTATTATGCCATTACCATTTTATTCCTTGAAAATAAGCCTCAAATCAATATTATTGTTTATTGCAATAACTACTGGGTCAGTTTACTGTCCAGCGAAATGTGTTATCGTGACAGGCCTGACCTCTGACCTGGTCAACGTCTTTTGTCATGTAATGTTTTGAAAAGTCGTCTCTTCTGAAAACAGAGACACAACTTGAGTTAGACCGACTCCAGTTCACACAAAGACAGCGGGAAAGTACAGATGATGCAATTAGTTCAATTACTGATCTATCCGTGAAACATCTAGAAAACAAGCAGAGTCCCCTTTTATGTTTCTACATTCGACATGAATCAAAGGATCTTGTCCTTGTGCTGTCAGGCTGAATTGGGGACCGTCACTAGAAGGAGTTTGACAGCGCGGTGCGGCGCTGCTGACGGATACAGCAGGACTGGAAACTCCTTCAGGAACAATCTCTTCTCAGGTCGGCACAGAGAGTTTGATCCGATCAATTTAAGAAAATGAACCTGGAAAAATAAGTATTTTTGTCCCCCATTTCTATGAAGTTTTTAAATAACATAAAATAACAGTTCTGTTTCTGTCTTATAAAGATATCTAAGGATATAAAACTTTTGACTTTTTGACTTTGGAGAAAGTAATAAAAATGACCTTAAGAAACTCTCTCACTTCTTGTTCTGGTAAAAATCTGTAATTCTAATTGACCTAAAACAGAAAAAGTTTATTTTTCACCTCAGCGAGTTAGAAATAAATACAGATGTTGTACGTAAACTTCTGGTTTCAACTTTACATATCCATCTCATGGGCTCATTGGGTTATGTTGTACTGTATGAAACATTATCAAGGCAGTTACTGTAACAACACCAGAGACCAAAGCATTAAAGTTAATTTGATTCCAGTTGATCTAGTCAAAGTCCAGACCTATGTACAGCTGTGATCTGTGAGAAAAGGTTTTGTTATTCCCAAATATCATCTGTCCATTCTGACTGAACTTGAACTATTTTACAATAAATTGCTTTATGTTTATGTTAATTTGAATGAATTTCTGCCTGCAGGTAATAAGACATTGACTTTCTTAGAATATTGGATCAAATCAATAAAAAAAGACATTCTAAATACAAAAATGTGGGCTTTGTGAAATGTATATACCTGCCTAAGGTAAAAAAGCAAACAAACATAAAAGCCTCGTTAGAATGCATATTTTAATTTATTGGATATGTCTGTATATGGCCTCTATGATTTACACCAAAATAGTCTTAATGATCAAGTGTTTGTGTTACAATGCCATATGGATCATCAGTGGGTCATTTCATATCCATGATAAATTTGCATTTTATTTATTTTTTTACATGACACTGTTGAATGTAGGTTTCCTCCCTACAACACCAAACATAAACCTTAAAGTTTAAAGGCATCAAACAGAGAAAACACTCTTTTTTTGTCCCATTAAGCTAACACTCCCTCTTGTTTAGTGGTAAATGTTAACAAGAGACAGCCTGCTTTTTTTTTTTTTTTTTTTTTTTTTTTAAGTTGACTTTGAAATTTTCAGGTCTTTCACTTCTAAAATTCCTAATTACTATGGCAACAAGCTTTTCATGGTTACTTGCTTGTCGTAAAAGCCAATTAGCCAGCGTTATGTCCTTGCTCCCGTTCATTTCTGCCGGGTCCCAAAGCTGAAGGAAGCTTTGACAGACGAGTCCTCTGGGAGGCCGGAGCAAGGGGAAGGAGCAGCGATGCGCCGGCTGAGTCCGCAAATTGAAAGAACTGCATTTTGCTCATCAGAGGAGCACTTAATAATTTTAGTTGCAGTTTTGCAAGGAGGTGCAAGTGTCTAATTTATCACAAAGGAGCGTCCTTCAGATGAAGTCGACCATTTTCAGGACGACTGTTCCTTCCTGCCTTTTTTTTATTATTTCTAATAGTTAAGACTATCATCCTCCTTTAATAGTGACAGTCATCAAATGAGTAATTACAGCTTTTTTTCTGTAACTTAAACACAAAGAAACTGGTTTAATCACAGTTTCTGGGAATGAAAAATTGCATTTACAATAATATATATTTTTAAATACACTACACTTGTTTTGGCCTGAATTAATTAATCAACATTAGGACACACATTGATGACGCTAAAGCTCCATATGTGGGTCTGTGCTTTCTTCAGCATTATACACAGATTAAATAAAAATGAACAACTTCTTTTGTGATTGACTCCCTCAAAATCACCAATTATCGTTTTCCTTTTTTTAATTTATTTATTTTTTTTATTATGTTCAGATGGTTCACTGGTTTGTCTTGACAACAGGGGCCTTTTGAATGTTTCATGGGTCAGAAAGACAATCCACCGAAATACTAACAATTACACAACTGGGTTGAGATAAGTAAAAAAAAAAAAAAGTAGCTATTGTCCGAACTTTAAAAATCCTTCAAGCAGACCCTCAGAAATTTAGCATCAAACCATTTTGAAGGTTTCCATGACATGCGAGTGTTTTATAGTCAAATACTGTCAGCTAACCCAACTAGCAGCAACTGGATATTGCTTTCCATTAGACAGACTTCAGTTTGTTGTGGCGTTTCAGTTCCCAGGGATCTTGAAACTGGGAGATCACAAGATTCACATTATCTGGGTCAAATTTCAGAAACTTGTGCTGGATGTTTTCTAAATATTTTTCTTTTTTTTTTGCCATCAGCTAAAACAAACAATTGTGATAGTGAAAGAAAAGTCTTCACTAACCCTTGCATTGGTTACAAGTATCATAAAAAATAGATTTTAAATACTCTAATGAAACAAAAAATTTAAGACAAACAGATCTGAAATATTTAGCGGATGATATTTAAACAAGTCTGTCAGTATGTAGGTGTGTTAGAACTTTTTTTTTTTTCGCTGCCACTTTAATGAAATGTATGCACCTTGGGAAGCCTGAGCTACACTTTTCAACTCCTGCAGATTATGTAAATGCCTTTTGAAGAAACAAGGTGTTATTTCTGTAATGTCAAGAGGGATCGACTCTTAATATTATATTTTTACATAAATGATCAGTGCAGAAGCTGTCATGACATTCAGTGCATCATTAGCCGTTGTTTTCTGCACCCAGAACAGCACAGCCTTACGTAAAATCCACTTATTGTACTGCTAAGTAAGATTATTACCTTCTGTGGTAAGACACCATTTAAAACCTACTGCATATTAATAGGTTACACTGTAAGTCAAGGGGCCGCATTCAAAGGAAGGCTTCATGGGATCAGTACAGGGCCAATAAGATTTTGAACTCATAACAATATGAGTTTATGGTTTTAAATCGGGCACAGTCACACAGTGGAATAATAGTGTAAAGAAATTTCATTTTGTTCAAGTGAGAAAGATGCAAAACAAAAAAAAAATTGCAATAATCTATAGATACAATGAAGACAGCATAATGTACAGTAATGTGTCTTAGACCACTGAATAAGTCTACTGTTTGAAAAATGGCAACTCGAAGAATGCACGATTGTTAAATAGACCCAGAGTTCAGTTTCTGTCATTCAGCAGGGCGAAGTTTTCCTTCATTGTATTGGCAGCTGTGGACGGCGCTCAGAGTTATATCACTTTAAATCAGGGAGGAATTCGAATGGATGAGGAATCCACTACACTCCCATTAAGGACAGGGTCACTTTAAGAAGGAAGTCCTGCCATCTAAAGTTCCTGAAATAAATTAACTTTTCAATGATATTCAAATGTATTGAATATTATCCGTATAGCCTGAAGTATTGAACAAGAATTGAACACGTCACTAATTTTCAAAGTAAATATCGTTTGAAGATTAAATTTACATGACATTCTTTCACTGAGTCCAGGCAAGAAAGGAAATGAAACCCTAGTATTATGGTAAGAGAGTCAAAAAAGTTTTTCTGTTCAAGAGACCAAAAACTATAGGTGACTTTCGTAACCCCGGTTCTCTGAGTAGCATGAGTGAGTGTCTATCTATCTATCTATCTATCTATCTATCTATCTATCTATCTATCTATCTATCTATCTATCTATCTATCTATCTATCTATCTATCTCTCTCTCTCTATATATATATATATATATATATAGATACATAGATATATACATAGATAGATAGATATTTGTTTACTTATTTATATATATTTATATATATTATTTTTATTGAAGAATAATAAAGAATAATATTAAAGAATATAGATAGATAGATAGATAGATAGATAGATAGATAGATAGATAGATAGATAGATAGATAGATAGATAGATAGATAATTATTTGTTTATATATATATATATATATATATATATATATATATATATATATATATATATATATATATATATATATATATATATATATATATATATGCCTGAGCACTTACCTGTGCGTCTCCCGGTGCTGATGATCCATCTGCCGGTCGCTCCATGTCCTCCTGCCACCCCAGCCACCCTCCATCTCTGCGTCTTCATGGTTCCATGTGGCCATTCGGACGCCCACCTCTGGCTCTTCAGTAGTCCAGTCTGCGCTGTTGCAAGCGTCCGGACAGGCCACAACTCCTTGACAAGATAGTGGGTGGAACACGGCCCGTGTTCCACCCACTATCTTGTTGATCAGTTGTCACTCTGACCCCAACACTGTACTCGTCCTGTCCTTCTGTGGCCTTTTCGTAGATGTAGATGTACCCATTACTGCAAATGTCAGCCCCACAGTCGACATTTGCCAGTGATACCCTCTCATCTTCTGCCTTAAACACCAGCTCTCCACACATTAGGTATGTGTAAAGGCTGCTGGTGTCAGAAGTTGTTGCCTGCTTCCAGCAAATAACTGAGGACAGATGGTATATCTGACTCCCAGTTTTTACAGGAACTTCAAGGGCTGGGTCAGGTATCACAGGATGTCTTATATCGTCTGGACTGTCTGACCATGGCAGTATCAGGGTCATCACATCTGTACCATTTAAGAAGCAATCGATCTTTGTGTTGGACTTGCAGGTGCCACAATTTTCTGAAATCCTATCCCAATATCTCCCTAGAAGAGAACATGTTGTATCACCTCGTTGTTCCTTTGGAAGAGGAATGACAGGACCAAGGGTATGGATAATTTGTGAAGACTTCTGGCATCGTTCACAACTGTCAGCTGTGTACAGCTTACAGTCTGTGGTGATGCCAGACTGGGCCAGATAGTGCAACATGTAAAACATCAGGACTCCTGGCTTGTCCTGATGTTTTACATCCCTGAACTGCAGAGTTTCAAGGAGTTCATTCTGAACTGCAAACACTCCGTGTGGAGGAAAGTCTCTACCTGGATGGTGGATTGCTTCAAAGAAGAACCTTGCAAACAATGGTGTCTCAGCAAAAAGATCAGCAATCTGCTCAGGAAACTGAGCCACAAATCTTCTGACAACGGTCAAGTTCAGGACGCTGTGCGTGGTGGCATTCATCCAACAGTTGAAAAATGAGTTGGAAAATTTGCAGACGTACATAGCTGGGTCAAGATTTACATCCATCTGGATGAAATCATCTGTGTCATTTTGATTCCCATCTTCAGAGTTTTCCTCATCAGAAGAAGATTCCTCTGACGAAGAAAACTCATGCACTTCTCCAAAATGTTCCCACATATTTCCAGCATTTGCGCTTCCCGAACGACCGTCCTCATTCTTAGAGGACACATCCAGTTCTTCAGCATCCATGCTGTAAATATAGTCAGGATCATTTTGAGAGTCATTGTCTGAGCTTTCTTCATCAGAAAACCATTCTTCTGATGAAGAATACTCTGAGAGTTCATCAAAATGCGACTCAGCAGTCCCAGCATCTCCTTTATTAAAGTAAACATCACCGTTTGTAGCGTCCATGATCTCAAATCGGTCTGTGGAATTTTGATTGCCATCTTCAGAGTTTTCTTCTTCTGAAGAAGATTCCTCTGACGAAGAAAACTCATGCACTTCTCCAAAATGTTCCCACATATTCCCAGCATTTGCGCTTCCCGAACGACCGTCCTCATCCTTAGAGGACGCATCCAGTTCTTCAGCATTCATGCTGTAAATATGGTCAGGGTCATTTTGGGTGTCGTTGTCTGAGCTTTCTTCATCAGTAAACCGTTCTTCTGATGAAGAATACTCTGAGATTTTATCAAAATGTGACTCAGCAGGCGCAGCATCTCTTTTCTTAGAGGAAACATCATTGTTTGCAGCATCCATGGTCTCAAAACTGTCTGTTGAATTTTGAATTTCATCCTTATTGTTTTCATCAACTGAAGACTCTTCCTTCGTTGAAGAATCAATAAAGATTTTTTCAAAATTCATCAGACTTTCCCCACTGTCACAGCTTGCTTGAACTGCCAGGTCCGTGTGTTCATGGGGAACATCAACACTTTCAAAAACATTAAAGTCTTCAAAATGTTGTCAGTATCCCCAGCGCAAACTTCCAAGTGAGGCTCTGTTTTGATTTCATTAACACTTTCCAAATCAGCAGTGTCCTCAGACGTCAAATCCTCCTCGATGCTTACTTCCTCAACTTCAGAGGAAGTTTCCATGTCTTCTGGCATGATTTCCTCAAAACCAAAGTATTTCCATCTATTGTGCTCTTTGCTTTTCACTAAAAGTTCTTCGTTTTGTGCCGAATCATCTCTGTGGTTTGAGTTTTCCTCGACGACATCCTCAAAACCAAAGTATTTAAAACGTTCGTCAGAAGGCCTCGCGTCTGGAATGTCTTCATCTTTAGTCTTATATCCCAGGAGTTTTTCAACTCCCTTCGTCACGAGATAACCAAGCCCCCAACCGATTGTAAGAAGCATTTTTACTGCACTGGAAATACTTTGTAAAATCAGACTTTGAAATCGTCTCTCTCGAAGTGTTCTACTGCCAACCAAGTTGAAAAGCAAACTGAGGATTCTTGTATTCCAAATTATAATAATAATCTTTTGAACCTTTATGACATCATCGATGAGAACACCGACGACATGATGATGTCAAACAACCATGTGTCAGGTTCCTGTTTGTTTTAGTTGCTATGGAAACACAATGAGTTATGTATGATGTAAGACTACTGTCAATTAAAAATCCATTCGTAGACATCTAAATTCATGAATGTAAGTCAATAAATGTGCATAAATTTAGGTTTAGTATTTGTCCTATTTTCCAACTCATACATACGTGTTGAAATCAAAGATTTTACCTATGAGAATACCCATAAACAAATAAATTAATGCAAGTGTTTTTGATAGGTTTTATAGAGAGAGTAAGTATTTTTCCAGAAGTTCGACATGCATCAGTCACATTTGGAAACTGGCTCTAAGCCATCTGCTTGGTCTATTATGAACTGAGTGAGGAGGATCCTCTTAAACTTATCATGTCTTGCCTTAATTGCTTGCTCTGTTCATAAGGAAAACATTTAACAACATCTAATAATTACATTATTATTATTATTACTATTATTATTATTATTATTTTACATTTGAACTCAGTGACACGGATGATTCACTAAGTAGATCATCAGCCAAATAATTTTATGTTTAATCTCACCTTATTTATTTTATTTTTTTTACCTTTTCTCATTCTCTAACACCCCCTATCTCAGCCTCTTTACTGTGTGTTTATGAATAGCCCCTTTGTGAGATCTTCTGTTTACTCTTTACCACTGCAGCATAAAGCGACACTCACACCCAAAACTGACACCCAAAACATTTGCAATGGAGGTTTTGTTCTTAGTTTGTTTCTTTGATTCATCTCCAGCTAATGTTTCAGGCAAGAGGCAGGGTTCACCCTGGACAGGTTGCCAGGCAACACAGAGACAGACAGGACACTTTAGAGCAGTGTTTCTCAACCTTTTTCGGGCCAGCGCCTCCCTAGCTTTTATCCACGTCCCTCACTGCCCCCCACCAAAGAATTTCTAGGCCACTTTGCACTGACTATTATTTTATTATTAATATTACTATCACTATTGTAGATGTTTTGATTTTTATGCTTATTTTTCATCAAAAATAATTTCTCAGAGAACAAAAAAGCAATGTGAATAGAAATTATTTTCACAGGTGTCTACGAAAAATGCAATAAACATTCAATTTAAAATTGGTAGGCCTAACAGCAGCCAATCAGAGTGGAAAAAATATTCTTATTCTTTGCCATTTTCTAGTTGTTAAATATTGCACAAAATGATCAGATAAAAGATGAACAACATGCCAGTTTAAACTTTGATCTATTTGCAAAACGACTGAGCTCTGCAGCATTAAAACATGGATAGAACTGTAACTACATTAATCATAACTCTTCTTCTCTTCAGTGTTTCTGTCGGTGCAGCTCTGTGCTGCCTTCAGGAGAATGGGACATCAGAGTATCATCCATAAAACTTCACCCACATGGCATTTATTGCGCAAACCAGAGCTTTCAGTGGAAAAACTAAAGTTCCAGATCATTTTAATGCCATACAAATATGAGACAGAAACATGGATTATATATTTATATAGACCTGTCTATTGATTTATAGATTAATAGTTTTACTGGACAGAAATTACAAAAAACAAATCTGGTTCTTAATCAAATCTAATGAGTCAAACTGAAAGTGTCATGGAATTATCAGCCTCATGACATTAACACTGACATGAAAAATAATATTGAAGAAATAAATATATCAAACTAATTAAAAACATAAATAAGTGATAAGTTCTTTACTGTTATGATCTGTAGGATATATTTAAGGATATATTTATTCTCAGTATTAGATATGGTCTCAACATGGCACTTCAACAATATTATTTTACCTTTTATCTGGAAATAGTGTCTGTTTATTCTTGTATTAAGTTTTGCTCGAAAGGTCGACCCATACCAGTTTATTCCACTGGATTTACTTTAGTTTCTTAGTTTATTCTTGCATTTTGTTCTTCATTCATTTCCATTTAGTTTCCTTTGATTAGTATTATCCTCTCTTGGTTTATTGCTATGCCCACTTTAGTTTCTTTCCTGTTGGTAGATTTATTTTATCGTTTATTGACGCTCACCATCATTAATCTTCACTCATCACCTGCTGCGCCGCCTAATCGTCATGTGTTTCACATCATGTGTTGATTTTTTCCCCTGTTCAGCGTCGGATTCTCTGTTTTTATGCCATAATTCACATCTACTTCGTCGCTCCGTTTTATGTCCCGCTTCTCCTGTTTCAGATTTTGCGAAATGTGCGCGTTGTTTTTTTTGTTGTTTTTTTTTTTAAACCCCTAAGGTGCAGGGCGGTCGGGAAGCGTATCGATGGGGAAAAGGCAGACTGACATAATTTTTTAAAACAACGGAAACAATTTCTGCATTCTGATTATTGAAATTTAAAAGTGCCGTGTTGTTCTATCACCCCCGTTTCATACCGGACCACTTACAGCTCCGGTGTTAACGCTATAAAATGAACGCTCTCTATCGTGGTATCACCATGGAGGGATTTCTTTATTTAAATGGGTTCATTTTTCAGAGGGATACCCAGTGAGGGTATCGTGATTTTAGCTAGCAGGAGAACGGAGCTGCGCCAAGAAGCTAACAGAAGCTACAAACACTGAATAGAAGAAGAGCTGCCATCGATACAGTTGCAGCCAAGCATGGTTTAATGTTAAACAATACAGTTTTACCAAGTTGCTCAAAGTCTAAACTGGTATTGTTGTGCATATAAGGTGTAAAGTTTACCTTCGACCAAAGGCATCCCAGCGCCCCCCTTTTGTAAAAATGTCCGCCAGCGCCCCCTGCCGTCCTCTGAACGCCCCCTGGGGGGCAGTACCGCCCACGTTGAGAACCGCTACTGTAGAAGTTTCATTATGTGTGTTTTATTTCTCAGAAGTTTACGGTAAATAATAATAAAAAAAGAATAAATAAGAAAAATCTAGTTATTTCCACGCAGTGTCCAGGTGTTGTTCTGCGTGTTGCCTAACAGCTCCGGTCAGCATCCAGCGTTAGTCATGTGCTTTTTTTTTAGGACATATTCCGTGCTGTTTTCTAAAGAGATATTCAAATTTTAAAAAGGTAGATTAACTATAGGGACAAAATATCCCGCGGGAGACCAAGTTTGTAGTCAAACAGTATTTGCAGTAATAGTGACGCTAAACGGGACTAATGTCTTGTTTGCAGTATGGTAACGATGTTGGAAACAGCAAAAGTCATTTATGTTCATATGTTTGATTAACATATCAAGTTAATTAAATAACATTTACCGTAAACGTCTGAGAAATAAAACACACAAAATGGAACTTCTACAGGTATGACGGAATTCAAAGTGCTCTACATCATAAAAAACAGAAAAATAAAGGCATAAAAACAACGTACACTAGACAACTGAGAAGCCAGTGACCAACATTGATCTTCTTGTATTGACCAAGTTGATCAGACTTGTTGAACCAGCGATGCTGCCCTTCTGTCTGCATGGCTCCACTCATTATATTGAACATTACAATAATCCACCCAGAACCAGAACTTCAGGCTGCAGTTAGGCGAAATACAGGCAACAGAAAGAAATGGAGCTACATCGTTTAAAAAAAAAAAAAAAAAAACACACTCTGAAACGAACTGTTTCATGGCGCTTTGAAAATGTTTCCACTCAGACCAGAAATTATAAAGATAATTTCTGGTCTCCTAAAATGCAGGATTCTTGTGAACACATAACCAAACAAAAAAAAACAACTTTTTAGATACATCTAATCTTGCCTCTGTGTGAACTTGTCCTCAATTTAACTCCTAAAACAGAACCTTTAAAACAATGAGCTACTGTCTTTTAAGCAATGCTGTTGTTGGCTCTTATCTGTGACATTTGGGTCTCAAGTACATTGATTTTGTAGCATCAGCAACAAAATCTCTCTGGAGACTAAATTATGAATGCTGAAGTGTCACATCTTCCTGTGCCTTCCGAATGAAAGACACACATGCTGTAGAGTGAAGAGAGTTAAGTTGTTAATTTATACATTTTCACAAGTTTAGGGTAAAAAAAAAATCATCGTACTCATATTTATTGCACTCCTAATGATATGTGAAGTAAAAATGTAAAAATTCTCGCTGTGTGACTGGCATGGGACACTTTGGTGCTGTCAGAATCCGATCCAATTACAAAGACCAAGTTTAGTTTAGCATTCTGAACTTGAACTACGCCTAATGAGGTTCTGGGGGTGTTTGAAGTAAATGGGTGGATACTCTTTGGTGTAAGTGCTTCAACTGAACGTCTTCTTTTGTCTTGTGTTTCAACACTCGTTCAAAAGGGCCGCTTCGGTTCTACATATTATTGTGAGTAACGATCTTATCAGCTCTAGACAGAAAAATGACAAAAGAAGGGAATACTAATGTCTCTAATGGAGCAAAAGAGGAAAAGTGAGTCATTGTTTGAGTTGTCGCAAAGTGATCCAAACATGTCCTTAGCGATTCCATGTGAGTTGTACTTTAAAAACAAATGAAAGATGAAACACCTCCTCTGGTTTCTCGTGGCTTCTTTCATTTGGCACAAACCACACGTCTTCTCTGTCCTAAAGGTGCACAGTTCTGCCTTCGCGTGTCCCATATCCCCGAGAAGTAAATGAACTGGCGTGTCTTGAATCGATGACTTTTCTCTTTTGTGTCCGTTTTTCTAGCTGCTGTTTATTTTATCTGCTCTTCAGAGCTCTGAATATTCCTGGCTGAGCCATTAAGCGTGTTTGGGTGTTTTAACCTTGGAGTGAACCAGTCTCTGTCCGAGACGTTATAAATATGCTACTTAGCTTCCCGGATGCTCTCACTATATGTGGAATGACAATCTTCTTCTGCCTTTTCTCCTTCACTGGACTGAATGTTTGAAATCTTCTAAATCTTAACATAAACCAAGCTACGGTCCTATACGGTGAAGTGTTTTATTGATGAGTTTGTGTTCCTATGAATAAACTATTTGAAGTTGACCATTTTTCTAATACTTTCTTTAAGCTATATTTATGTTTCTAACGTTTACTAAATCATTTCCAGTCATTTCCACATCGTATTGTGCTTTTTTTTTTTTCCTTCATCCAAGTTGTTTGAGATGCTCTGAATCAGATGCTAACTTCACAGTTTACAGAATGAATGGTGCTTAGCTGGTAGCTGTGTTTTCACAGTGTAGAAAAATTATTTAAACCTTCCGCCTCTCTTTCCACCAAGCATGCATAATTCTGTCCCACAAACAATTTACAAGTAATGATGAAATATTTACAACATTGCAAATACTCATGAATTATTATGCTTGGGAAAAAGCAATCTGTTAAGCTGAGATACAGAGGATGGAGCTGAAAGCGCCCAGCTACAAATCTTCTCTTGGCAGACTAAGTCCCGTAACGACATTAACTGGAAAAGTGACATGCTTTACTTTGAAGAGAAATATTGTGATGCTGTAATTTCAGGCGGTTACTCTGGGTTTGCTGAGAGCTTTTGTTTCCAATTCCACAAACTCGGATCACTTTGACAGCTGCTGACTGCAGGTAAGACTCCAACTGCTTACAGCCACGCCACATAGCCCCACTTCAACAATGTCAAACTGCATTTAACAAGTTGTGACACATGAATGATTCAGAGGCAGCACGGCTTAAACAAGGGAGCTGCCAGCTGTAACCGTGAAAAAACGGCCTTGTTCGATTAATTACATTTAATAGTGTAGCGAAAACATGCAATGCGATACAGTGAGACAAATGTACAAAGTTACCAACCGAGAAACTGTAACTCTGTAAAGTTTCTCCACACGGAAATTAGCAACTAAGATATTCATGAATGAAATTTGTTCTTCATGGGATTCAACCTGCAATTTAACTATCAATGTTGATTGTAAGTGAGATTATCATACCTGCTTATTCCTGCAGGGAATAAGCAATTAGTAAATACAGTACAGAGTTTTCATTTGTTTCTGAATACATGGTTTGGAAAGTGATGTATCAAGAGGCGTAACAATTATTGGAAATGAATTGAATTATGCCTCTGCACCGCTCTACTGTCCGGACTGTTTCAACATTTTTATTTATTTATTTATTTTTGTAGAAAAAAATGTTGGATCCAATAAGTCATTTTGACAAATTATCACTGTGGTCATATACTCTGATGAGGTACGATCTTTAAATCCCCGTTGCATGTAGCAGACGGAGTTAAAACTTTACGGTTTAGAAAATCTTGTACATTAAAAATGATCGGTATAAGTTCAAATCTGACCACAGAAATCATAGTTTAAAAGACCTAAGTGCTCATGAGTTCAATCGTCTTAAAAATACGATTCAAAAGAGGTTGATTATCGCTAAAGAGGAAACTCTTTATGAGGAGGGAATTAATAAGTAGCCTTTACTCTGCTTTTTTTTGTTTTCAACATAAACGCAGTTAAAATAGCCCACTAAAACTACAAGACGGTGTTTTTCTAAAAGTCACAAAACTGTCATTTCCCTCTGCTGTAACAATGAATTTTTGGACATTGAAACAGTGGAAGTTATGTTTTAATCGTAACCTGTAGCGTTTTTTGGATTTGGATCCTTTTCATGTATATGCTGCCACTGGTCTTACCGATACAGAAGCAACCCGGCAGTTCTTACCCAAGAGGCCACGCCTCAACGCAACGTGCCCTAAACTTCTGATGCAGACCTTGTTAATCGAGGTCACACTCGAGCAAACTTATTCCAAACTACGGTTTTGAAGACAGAAATGGGAAATTAAAACTGTCCGTTCTAAAAAAAACAAAACAAAACAAGACCTCCGTAATTTTAGAAGTGGTTCATATGTCGTGACTTCAAGACTTACATGAACATTTGCCAAGAAAATCTTTATAAGCAACATATTATCCAGTGTTAATCACATTTTACAGTCGTAATATAATCTGACTCACTCATCTATAAATGGTTTAAAAACTCCCCAGGCAGTAATAATAATAAAAAAAATCTTTACTAACATTATAAATACAGTACAGCAGTGCTCCTGTTGAGGTATTTCTTGCCTTATTTGGTCGAGGTCATATGTTAGAGTGGATACAATCACTTCTGTTTCCTGTCGCTGATAAGCTCCTAGACTGGAATGTGATGTTTTTCTTCCTCCAAACCCGACGTTTGTGACTTTCAACAGAAACAGAAACAGAGCGACCACACGGTTGTCAGGCTGCCATGATTTGCTCTGGACTGCCGGCCGTTGACTTCCTCAACTCCTGCTGGAAATGTTTGTCGTGCGTACCTCGAAGGTGCAGCGATGCTCGATTAGATTGTGGATGATTATAAAAATAAAATTAAAAAAGTATGAAGTTACTGTGATAAAATTTAGTCAGTATGACATGGCAACCGGAGCTAATTTCCACCTGAATCATTAGATCTCAGTTATTTCACATGGACAACCCAGTTACATTGGCTTTGTTGGTTCAGAGATACTTTGACAACTTTGGAATAAGTTTAATGTGCTTTATGACAAGACTAAAAAAAAACTGCATGATTAAGTTTGTTGTTGAAAACTTGCCCCAGTGTTGGCTGCTTGTATCACAGCTGAAGGCTACAAAAGCAGAACGACGCCTCACCACATGTTGTCGTTCTCACTCTAGCGACCAACTCTAGCCTCTCTAAAAGACCCTGGGGGCCCGGAGGGGCCACACAACTGAAGCAAATCCAATACATCAGGTGGCCTAAGACCATGCAGGGGTGGCCAAGTCCAGTCCTCGAGAGCCACCATCCTGCAACTTTCAGATGCATCCCTGCTTCAACACACCTGAATCAAATGAATGGCTCGTTATCAGGCCTTTGTAGAGCTGATCCCGGTCTGTTGGAGTAAGGATACTTCTAAAACTTGCAGGATGGTGGCTCTCGAGGACTGGACTTGGCCACCCCAGTGAGCACATTCCAATCAATTCTAGAAATGGACAGGTAGTCATTTAAAAGCCTTTAAAAATGAGTTGATGTGAGCTTTCCATCTGGTCGCCGTCTGCATCGCAGCCGGATTCTGAAGCGTTAATGGAGCTGCGGTTCTTTTTGGAAAACGTTAAAACAGAGGATTATAATGTCTTCCACGAGTTAGAAAGGCTTGAGTTAAAGTCTCTGCACTTGAGGAAGCGAGAAACAGTCGCACTCTGACAATGTTCAGCGTTTTTCATTGAGGTTTGTGTGACTTAACATCAAACACGACCCTGAGGTTTTTGACCCGATTCGTCGCTGTGTTTGAAATTCCCAAATGACTTTCTCCCTTTAAATGTCTTTGATGATGAATAAAACATTCAGGATACACAGCAGAGCAGCCATGCCCACCTGGAGAACAGGAGCATCCAGGAGAATGAAAAACACCCGATAAGGGAGTGTGGTTTAAAACTATGGTTGATCCTGTCTGTCTCCAAAATGAACATTTGAAAGTTAAAGTACACAGAAGACAGGAAGTATTTAAGGGAGACAAAGCTCCGCCCCAAAGGTTCAGGGTAACACTAAATGCTTTGTCTAGATAGCAGGGCTATTTCTGACAAATTTCCACCTAGTTACTTTCTTTTCACTCTGGTAGATGCAGTGGAAAGTGGGATGTATATCAGCCACAGAAAACTAGCCTGGTTCCCAAAGTGGAAACCATCAGCCGTTCAGCTGGGAGGGAACAGTACTGAGTAAATTTAAATTACACAGTGTTTCAACAAATGAGACACATTTCCACTATTAGAACCAGATTGCTGTTTTTACTGGAACTTATTTTCCAAGGGTTTTCATTTTCCCTGGCTGTTTTTGAGAGGACTTTCCGACTGTGGATTCTAAATCACGGCCACTGAGGGAGTCACTTTTCCCACTGCAGCAGTGATGACTGATGTCCCCTCAGCTTTGCAAAGTGTGGGAGAGAAGCTCATCAAAAAGCCTGCAGCTAAAAATAACACCTTAAATATAAGCAATCAATTTAAAACTACTGATTCTGGGCATCATTTACTAATTTGTAAACATTTCACAACATTTACACGGTAAAGCTGAAACATATTATGTTGAACTCAGGATTTGCTCCATCTTTCACAGATGGAGTAAATTAGAAGTACACAATTATTATTATTTTTTTTTTTTCAAATGCGGTAAAATTCTGGCAACTACAGCTGCTGGTATTTCACTGTAAATTAGAGACTTTTTTTTTTTTTTTTTTTTTTTTTTACAGTGTATGTTCCAGTAAAACTACTCCAAAAATATTATCAAACAGATACGAGTCATGGTGTTGAGAATAAATAATTCTGTTTGTTTCTTTTATCTCTTTTACCTAGTTGCAAAGCTAAAGCTAAAGGATGTTAGGAAACGCCCTCAAAAGCTAACATTAAAGGAAGTGACACGCTAGGGAACGCCCTCTTTAGGGAGTAGCTTAGATAGACACTAACAAAGGACATTACCAGCTGCTGCTTGATGCCATTTTGTCCTGCTAGCTCCTAAAGGTAGCATGAGAAATGGACCAGCTGTATTTCAGTCTTCATAAATGGAATTCATGAATTCAACTCACTGACTCTTCTCCAACCTCACACATCAAGAACGTAGCATGGAGGATGGATAAATTCTCCGCAATAGACATTTCTATTTACCTACTTTAGCCTCATTTGACCTAAAATCTTTGCAGACCTCCGACTCTGTCAACACGTCAGTCTCACACACAAGCAGCGACACTGACGCAGTCGCTTTCTGCTCAGAGGTAAGGGAGGGTGTGGACGGACTGACTGCACCACGTCAGAGCGCTCTGGCAGACGGGAGCTAAAATGACCCCGGAAGATCAATACTCATCCATGTGACAGTTTTCACACGTGAGGACCAGAATCTGGAGCGGCGGCTCAGAAAACGCTCCGGCCCTCCTCGTAAAAGAAAGACGGTGTTGTTTTCACACCGGTGACACGGATTCACTGCTGCTATTTTATTTTTTTATTTTGGCCGTTTTGATTTATGCTGCTGTTTTTTTTTTTCATAGCCCTCGTTTTACAGGATTGTAGGCTAATGTTTTAGTCAACCCTGATGTCTAAATAATAAAGTACATGTCTGCTAGACATATTTGAAAAAAAAAGCCTTTGAATGAATTATTCTTGCTGCTGTCAGCATAAAGGGAACTCTAGAAGTCTTCTCGGCATGCGAGGGAGCAGCTGTGGGATTAGCGGCGTGGGTCTGCGGCGTGGCCGGGCTCTTCGGCTTTGATCCGCGGTGAAACGTCCTCGGCCGCTCTTTGTATTCGGGGCTAATTAAAAAGCGTTCCTCGCTAAGAAGACACAAAGCCTTTCCTCATAATGCCGCGCTCTCTCGCGAAAATCGTCACTCGCAGAAGGAAAAATGAGAGAGATGTGCAGCTCTTCCTTGAAATCTAATAGATTTTTTTTCTCTTTTTTTGCGATTGGAGACAAAAAAAAAGGAGAAAAGAGTAATGTTTTGGTTTGTGTTTCTCTTTCAAATGAACCATCAAAGCGATCGGGATAATCAGTGAAACCGAAATTTTTCATTGGATTCATCATGATGATTTTTTTTCGGAGGCTTACAAATGCAACATCAAAGAGGATTTTTGCTTGTTCTCCTGATTTAACGCCACTTGATCTTATTATGTGTTTATTCTCTGCTGTATTAGATCCTTATTAGCAGGAACAATAGAAAAGAAAAAACGATTTTTGCAACCAATTAAAATTGGTTCAGTTAATAAGCTACAGTTTCATTAGACGACTCTGATTTTCAAAATGTTCTTTTATTCTGACATCAAACCAGTGAGTCCCGTATCTCAGACCTTTACACCCCACAGGCCCCAAAAGTGCATCCCAGTTAGGATTTGTGGCCCTCATTACGATTTGTGTGACCTATGACCCCCGCTTCAACAACGGTTATAAATGTAACCTTGTATTGGTTTATCAAATAAAAACAATTTCATGGACAACTTTAAGAAACTTTTACAAGAAACGGTTGAGCATACCGTCACCTTAAGAGGTGGCACTGATCATCAGTTTATCATATTTGTTGTGGTTGACTAAAAATGTAACAGAAAAGACAGGATGGACTTACCAGTTTGGTTTTCCAGAGGAAACGTGTCAGTGGGCCTGCAGGTACCGGAGGGACCCAAGGGAGTTCTCCTTCCAGCTCCTTCTTTCAGATTCACTTATTCTCAGCCACTTCTGACAGGCATTTGAAATTTCTCCTGCAGCTCAGTCGCTTCAAGAAAACAATAGTAATAGTGCAAAATAAGTGTATTTTGTTTCCCTGATATGCATTAATTGATGCTTTGGGTCAAGCTGACTCAAACACAACAGTTTAGAGAAGACGAGTGGATTAAAATTCCCCAAATTCTTGAAAAATGAACTCTGTCTTTATTGTGGTACTTAGCAAATAAAGAACCACAGTAACGTGTTTACAAATTGTTTCATGAAGACTTCATTTGTGTGTTATTATGTGTTAATTAAACTGCAAAATAATTTTTTATGATATTTACTTGGGCTCATTGTGTCAAAAGAATACTTTGTAGATTCAGAACGTACAGTATGGGTCATTTGTAGCCATGCTGACTTTTGTAAGCTTCTGACTGCGGCTGTGTGAAAATGTGCATCATGTACAAATACATATGCGTTACAAAAACAACGTGCAATCAAGTTCTCTGTACTTATTCGGTTAACTGAACGCAGCATCACGCATGATGCGTCCTACTCTCTCCTCTGCCCCACACTGTTCTCAGCCTCCCCTGGTTCAGACTTATCGACCGCTGACATGTTTCATTAAGGCTGCACTCCTGTGCGAGAATTCCTACGACGCCCAAGAAACAAGCTGTGATTACATCGCCTCTGTCATGCCAGGGTCTTTCTCTCTCCGTGAGCGCTTCGATTGGCTGAGGTGATGGGAGCATTATCCTGAAGCGCTCTGATCTTCACCTCCTCAGGCGAAGCTGTTTGTGCCTCGCTTGATGCTGTCGTGTCGATCTCGGGTTTGTCTCGCAGCTCTTCAAAGCTGCAGCATGTAGTTTTTATTATTATTATAATTTATTTTTTTTTTTTTACATATTTGTTAAAGCTCTCACCATGTTGTGACCTTATGACATGAGATGGATAATCTGTTAAAAAACTCAAGCTCTTCCACCTCCTCCCTGTGTTGCTATTGCCGACTGAAGACAAAAAACAACCAATCAGAGCTGGGAGGAGGGTCTTAGCGCTGTCAATCATCCTTGTGAACGTGTTGCTAAATGTACTAAAGGTGGAGAAACAACTTACCGTTTCAGAAAAAAGAACATCTATGTCAATGTTTGCCACGCTAACTAGCCTCGGCGTTCCCGACAGGGCATGACGGGGCAGAAGCTGAGAGCAAATGGGTGTGGTTGACAGCGCTAAGACCCGCCTCCTGGTTCCAATTGGTTGTTTCTAGTTTCACTGGGAGTACTGGGAAAAGACAGAGCAGCTAAATGTTTCCACAGATAATCTGTCAAGTACTATACTAGCATAGCTACAGTTTCAGTAAATATGTAAAATAATTTTTTTTTTTCATAAAAGTTAAATGCTGCAGTTTTAACTTCAGAGAAAATACTTTTTAATCCATCACACATCAGGATCTTAACCAGAGCTTGCAAAAGCTAATTTATGAGACATGTAGTGACTTTAATACAGATTTTTTCCTAATTAGTACTTGCTTCTTAAAAAAGAACAGCAATGAATTATTGGCCTAAGTTAAAATATATTATTTATGATTAGACATAGGGGGAAAGAAAACACCCGGGGTCACCGAGAGGGTCAGCTTACAGTCCCATGAGGTCTGTCTGTGTGAGCTAATCAGCAGCAAATGAAAAGTCACACTTCGGCGCTCCCTGGTCTGGGAAAAGAAATGCCAGCAATTTGTACGGCAGACCGTGTACCACTGACCTCCTTCACCCTGCCGCAACTGTCTGAGGAGCAGGTGGTTGTACATTTGGTTAATGTCACTTAAACCCTTCAGCTTTGCTCTTTCTTTTTCAATTACCAACTAAAAATGAAAAATAAAAAAATACAGCAACCCCAAGGGAGCACAGGGAGCCGTATGCTAATGCAGCAACATTAAGAATCAGCCTGCTTGTGACTCATAAAAGCCGGTGGTCTGCTTTGCGAGTTTTCCAGAACTTTTAAACACAACACGAGCTTTTGGGTCAAAACTGAGCTAATGTTGTCCTACTTTGTAATAATTAGCCTACAATGAGTTTCTAACCTTCAAAATGGCGGCAGTGTATTTAAAAACAACTGAGTAAATCTCTAATTTAACATTTTACCTGTTACTCTAAAAGCTAAAATGCAGCACTGCACAGCTTTTTACCAAAGAGAAACATAATTAACAATTAACCAGAATTGTTCACGCTCAACAGAAAACCAAGAAACGGGATTGTTGGGAGGCGCAAAAACGGAATTGTTCTTAATATATAAAAGCATTTAATATATCTGTCATGTATTTTAACAATTCTTTTTGTACGATGTGTGTTTTTAATGAAGGATACTGTAGTTAGGTGTGAAGCCCAGATTGAAAATGGAGTTTTCCTGTCAATCACAGCTACATATTTAGCTGTTTAACTGCTGTTTCTAAACAGCTTCATGCTACATGGTTGCGTCTTGTTCTTGTGAGCAGGTATGAAGTATGGTATGAGAAATGGACTACATTTCCTGGTTTTTGCTCTAGAAACAGCAGAATTGAACATTTCTCTTGGACTAAGATTCTGTGTAATTTGTCTGGTGGTTACTTCTGTTAATCTCGTTGGTCTAAAACCAACCTGCTGGTTTCCTGATGTGTTTGGGGTCTTTGTCTTGTTGGGACACTCACCACGAGGGGAGTTTCTTCTACATCATAAGACAAAATGACTTCCTAAATGCATTCAAACTGAGCCATGATCTCTGTCAAGCCCATTTATCCCGTAGGAAAAACAGATTTGACAGCATGGTATGAGAAATATCCCTGCATGGTGACTCAATTCCAGCAATTCACAGAGCACTGTGACTTGAATTCAGTATTTATGATCGTCTGACAATCTGTGTGTGGCCCCTGCCTTAAAAAGAAAAAAAGAACAATATTACTTTCATCAGTCCATAAAATGCTGCACCGTTTCTCTTTGGGGTAGTTTATGTTCCCTGTCGAACTGCAATAACACGACGTTTTCAGGGGGGGGTTTGCCACAAGCTTGGTTTTATATAGACAACTTCCATTTTTACAGAACTGACATCAGCTCTCATCACCGTGCAACAGGTTTTTTTTTTTTTTTTTTTTAAGGAGTTGTTACTAAAGGTGTGCGATACTGCATATTTTTGTTTCAATCTGATACCAAGTAAACTGATGGTGATACTCATAACGATACCCATATTTTTTATTCAAGTTTGCTACATAATCAAACGCCTGACCTTCAGGTGTTTCCGTATTTTTTTTCCTTTGACTTATTTTTGTTTCAAATCTAGAACAGAATTTGGACTAACTTTCTACAAAAAATATGTAATTTGAGAGCAAATCAAAACAAAAATGTTTTTTTTTGTTTTAGATATAGTTGAGAAACCAGATTACAAAAATAGAAAGGCAATCTGAAACTACAGTCTCAGTCTTCCCACGGTGGTATCGATACTTCCTTGGTGTCGATATTCTGGATCAATCCACCCGCCTCTACTTTTTACCATTCTGTCTAACCTTTCATTTTATTAGAATCACAGTTTCCATTTTCTTCCACATCTTTCTGGTTTTGGTTTCTGTACAATTTGAGCTAACTTTACCGGAGCAGAATATAATTTCTGTTCTTCTTTTTTCTATGTTTCTCCAATCAGCTTTTTAAAAGAAATCTTCTCTTCTCCTAAATTATATCCATATCAACCCATTTCTTTTTTCAGATCACCAGAGATTAATACATGGTAACCAAATTGAGTTTCACACTCCTATGATTCGGAACAATTTATTTATAAAGAAGAGTTTATCGTTTCTCTGCTGCATATACCTTTTTACACATTCTTAGAGATGTTCTTTATCAACACTGACACTGTACAGCATCATTTTACAGTTTTATTGTTCCACTTATTATTTCATTGGATGAAAGAGGTTCAGTGACATCCGATTGGGTCGTTGTCATATCGAAAATGGCGGCCTGTGAAGAATGAGTTTCAAGTTTTGACCCAATGTTTGGTCAAAACTCCCCAAATCATGTGGCAAAAGCCAAAATCCAGCATCTGGGTTAGAAAATGATGGACTCATAAGATGGTGATGTTTTCTAATGCCCAACACCAGTACAAGTGCAACCTGTGATTCCTTTAACATGCCGATCTGTTGATTCCAGGCTCAGTCTTCTTGAGTGACTGACATCAGATCCCATTTCTCAGGTCAGAGCCAGGAAACAACACAGCCTGGCCTGAGGGAGGCCTGCGGGTAACGCACGGCCGACACCACCACGTGTCCACAGTCGAGGCAGACGGCTCCCAAGGATCGAGCGTGAGAAAGCACTTCACACTTACCTCATGCTCTCGCATAAAACATTCATCTTCTGAGTGAAAAACTGACAACATCTTGCTGCAAAAAGAAAAAGCCATGATTCTGAGCTGGAAGGAACGTCACCGCATGGCGACAGCAAGCTTTATAGACTAATAGCTTTCTACACCAGAAACACAACAATTATTTGGTCTTTAACTCATCATGGTGATCTCAAAAATTAAGATTTGGTTTTATTTTTAAAGTGTTTTTGTAGTAGTCAACCAGGGAGCCTGTATTTTTAAATAATCAACATTTAAAGGTTCATGCAAGTGTCTGTGTGTCCATCTTGGATCTATCAGCTTCATCCCTTGATCTCCCCCATACAGTAAGGGTAAGAAAACGGATGAAAAATGATTCTGGAAGTATTGCTACTATGCTTTGGTTTTGTAAACACAGATGGCTTTTATTGCAAACTTATTTGTAAAACTTTCACATTTTTAAGATGTTGGAGTTTTTTTTTTTTTTTTTTTTTTTTACTGATTTGGGATGTCATTGGAAAACCAAAAAATAAAAAATGAAAATCTGATTTTCAATTGGGATTTGAACTAGAAATGAAATCCAGTGTTATTGCCAGCAGGTGGCGATAACATAAAAACAACATCAAAGTTCAAAATGTGAAAATACGGCCTTGTAAGGCTAAATGTTCTACAAAAATAAGTACAGCTTTTGCTTTCTTCAACATTTTATCAGATTTTTCTCCTTGTCATGAAATTATTAAATACTAAATACAAATTAGAACTTAATGAAAATAGAGTCCGGACAGAGTTGTCAGGCTCGTGCTTTTGGTCTAAGTTATCATTTTCAGATTTAAATTTCTAGAGTTAACTTGGCATTTACACGTCAGTTTATACATCAGTTCTCTTAAGTACTTTTGTTTGAAATGATTTACTTGAAATTACCTGCATCTTTTTTTCTTCCTGTGTATCTTTTCAACTTTTCAAAAATTTGTATTTGAGCCCCAAAAAATGTCCAACAACCATGACAGGTTTCTTCTTTCCCAAAAAAAACAAAACAAAAAACACAACAAAACCCCACCCCCTGAAAACTCCAGGCTAAGTTTTCTGGGGATGTTTTGTATTCAGACACATATACATTTTATTTTTCATTTTATAAATGTATGTATTTATGTTTGGGGAATTTTATACAAGATGACAGTACATGCAGGGTTTTTTTTCCATGTCCTTTCCGTAGCAGCGTCCCACAGCATGGTGCTGCCACCGTGTTTCTTTGAGATGTGCACAGTGATGGACAGTGTTAGATTTCTGCCTCATAAACGTTTTCTTTTCCGAAAAGCCCTGTCATTTGCGACGTAAAGTAAACGATGAGCCTTTCATCAGATATTTTTAAGGTCGGCTGTTTTCCTGGAGTGGAGCGGGGCCATGAGGATAAACGAGAAGGTGAGGAACATGTTTGAAAGCCTCCTAAATCTCACTTGATCTCCGTGTTTTCCATTTGTGCGCAGGGACTCTGTGGCTCACACTAAAGTAATAATCTTTGCTGGTGCTAGTCTGTTTGAAGTCAAAGATAAATGCCTTTTCTGCACAAAGGATTTATGTTGAAGTGCAGATAGTTTCTTTTTTTCTTTGCTAAGCTTTGCCTCCTCCTACGGTTTATTAAAACTATTTTTCAGGAGTATTTACATCTTTCACGGCTGCTGTTGTGTTGACGGATACCCTGCTATCCATGTTGAAATGTTGATGTTGAGGGACAAGCCTTCTAATAACTAACTTAACATGTGTCCAGTATAAAGTATAAACCTCTGTAATTATAGATTATGGATTTCTTTCTTGTTTGAAGCGGCTGCTACTGTTCTTGCTTCGGCTCTGAAGTTGCAGCTTTTTTGACCATGTCAGTCCAGCTCAGCATCTCATTTCCAGCAGAGTGAAAAACCTTCGCAGGATCGGCGTGGTTCTCCCGAGGCAGCAAATCTTTATCAGTGTCAATCCACTTCTCAGAATTTCTGGGCATTTCGAAACGTAAAGGGGAAGGACATGCAGCTTGACAACAGCAAGAAACACAGAGCCTGTATCTTGTTTTGTCTTCTGTTCGGTGAGCTCCAGAAATATGAAATCAAACCCTCCGTAACCTGTTGCATTTGCAGAAACCTGCCTGTCGGCAGCACCTGCTGAGCCGTTTCTTTATCGACTCAGTCTTCCCTCTACAGGTTGTAGTTAGTGATAAATCGTTAGCTGGAAAGGTCATGCATAAGAGGCTCTAAATAAATATCTTGCTTCAGAACTAATTTTCATAAAAGTGATTATTGTCAGCGGATATTTGAAACTACGCAGCTTAACAACAACGCGTATCGCATTTGAACTCCATGAAT
Organism: Poecilia mexicana; assembly: GCF_051168715.1. NCBI lineage: Eukaryota > Metazoa > Chordata > Actinopteri > Cyprinodontiformes > Poeciliidae > Poecilia > Poecilia mexicana. The sequence continues at coordinate 26,960,956 of NW_028263385.1, read as the reverse complement.
ATGGAAACACATCGGTGACCTTTTAGCAGTATATGTAGTGAAATGTCAGCTACTGAAAAGAGTAAGAGGTTAAACCGACCCTGATGGGACCGACAGGCACTTTGAAAAAACTTGTAAGATAGCTGTCCTCAGATTAGATATAGGATGGAGCATTACATATAGTAGCATATATTATTTATTTAGCAAGCATTTTATTATGCTCCCTTGAACAGCTTAGGACAGTTCTATGGGCGATACAAAACATGTCCATTTAACATATTATGCTCAAAATCACTCCTAGATATTGAGATGTTGGTCTGCTGAGCTCCTTTCAGAATGAGCCGTCTCACTTTAAATCCAGATTAGCTGCTGCTGGCCACGCCCCCCCGGCGGCCCCAAACTCAACGTTTACACTCGCACTTGAAAACGGATGCAAACAGCTGCGCAACTATACAACAGTGCATCTTTGAAAAGCAGATGTGGAACCTGCTGCTCAACCAGCAAGACTGCAGCAGGCGGTTTCTGGATGGTAAGTCAACGACAAAACACTTGTCTTTTCCAGCGGCCATTGTACAGCGCTTAACACCGGCTGACCAAAAGTGCTGGAGTTCCGCTCAGGATGCTGGGTGATGGGCTGAGCTCAGGTGGGGTTGCTAAGTAATGGCACAGTGCCTATTGACTATGACTCAACAATCGGAAGGTTTTTGAAATGGCTTATTTTCCAGACATTTTCCACTTTTATTCCTGAAAAACATCGACATGATTTTTTTAAGTGCTTTGGTTTTCAGTGGCGTACGGAGATATGATGCCCTAGATAAAACATGCTCAGGCATCACATCTGGAAGCATTCTGTACTGTTGCATACATAATTTTATCACTAACTGTTTGTTTTTTTGAATATGAAGAAAACATATGCATAATAGGCTCACAAGTGCCGCACTTGTGCACCACTACTTTAGAACAATGCGAGTTTTGTGCCTTTTTCTGACATGCTGTGAGCCTCAAACAACCTAAGAGTGAACAAAACCTGAAATCCCATATTCAAAATGTATTTTCCTTAACATATCAGTGATTTTAAAAACAATTGCTGTCCTCTGTGTGGAACAGATAAGACGTGCTGACGTAACCCGGCTCAGAATAAGTGACACGCGCTCGTCAACAAGTGTTTGCACAGCTCCTTTTCAGGAGGCCCATCCAAAGCTTTAAGAAGATGAATTTGTTTGGAGTCAGGCCACCACATGCTGAGTGACTCCAAAGTGAAGCCATCAGCCGTAGTGATTGATGCTCCCCGCCGGCCGGTCCTCGCCTGGAGCAGCTCTGCGTCTGATTCATGGCGGAGTCTCGGATGATTCAGCGGCTGAACCGACTGCCGGTAATGACTTAGAAGTGGGTGTAGGTGTGGAGAGCCGAAACGCTGAGAGAAACTCTGAGGATGTAACACTCGCACACCATCCACGGCCAGATGTAATTACTGTTTATTATTGACAAATAAACAATACAAAATATTCAAACAATCCATGAAGCAGCAGAGGAAAACTACAAACGTGCAAAAAGTCACTGGATTTGCCCACATGGTGTGTATGTGTGTGCCTGTGTTGCAAGTTGTGTGTTTTCTGCAGCAACCTGCATGCAGAACACAAAATATCTCCAATCACAGCTGTTTGCTATTTGTCAAAAGTAGGAAAAAAAAATTAATAATAACGAACAGAAAACAAAATGTGCATGAACCTCTGAGGTACTTTACAAACCACAGACTTGAAACAGCTTTTTGTTTCCAAATATTCTCATCTATTCTACCTTAGCATCTAGCTTTCACCCACTGCACTGAGACACTTTTAAAGAAATGATCAAAACAGGGTTGTTGTTTTTTTTCCTTTTCTTTTCAGGCACATTTAAAAGTACAATACTCCATGAAGTTCACATTGCACGGCACAAAAGTTTTCAATTAACTTTACAATATAGACACAAAAAAAGAGAAAAAAAACATAGCTGTTCATTTTAAAGTGTGTCCCTTTCAGTAGCTGGTCTCTCAGGTCACATGCAGACACTGCAGAGTTCCTCACCATTATTTCATAGGTTTATGTTGTGGTGAGAGAAAATGGGCTGTTTTAAACAAAAATGGGGTCAAAACATTTTACTGTGTCAATGATACGACCTCGTCTGACTTCACCAAAGGACATCTACATGATGAAAAAGCTGAAATTTCTTTCATTTGAACCCATTCAGCTAAGTTAAGCCCATTCTGCAACCCTGCAGAGTTACACCAACCCTGGGTTAGGCGATCCATTTTTGACCCAGGGTTGTTTTTACCAAGCAGCTTTTCAAGTTCAGACAGATTCCAAAATCCCTCCTTAGAGAAGCAATCTGTAACTGTTATGAAAAAAAAAAAAAATTATATCCCAGAGCCAACTGCAGAAATACCCTGCTCTGTCAGACACAACCAATCACAGCCAGGAAGAGGGTCTCACCATAATGCATTTTGCCACGAATGCTAATGCTAGTTACCATGGCCACCAATGACTGCAGGTAAACAGTTTTCCTGTAATGGTAAGTTGTTTCTCCATCATTGTCATCATCAACATCAAGTGGACGTACACTAGCATGAGGGGCAGCACTAAGAACCTCCTCCTGGCTCTGATTGGTTGCTTTTGACCGGGAGCGGTGAGTTTCTTCAGACAGTAAGAGTAGCTCAGGGAGGACGTGGAGGAGATTGATCTTTTCACACATTGTCTCAGATTATACTGACACAACGTAATGACAATTTTAACAAATCATGTTGCACTCATCAGGGTGTTCAACTCGCTAACACACAAAACAGAAGTTCAGAGATAGTGTGAAATTCCTCCTCAACAAGCAGGCATGACTATGCGGTCATATTTAACAAATTAGAATATTCTTGAAAATGTGTTTGATTTTAATGACTAAAGTTACTAAGTGAAACACATTGTGTAGATGAATTATGAACAGATTAACCTAAGTTGTGTTCTAGATTTGTTTTTATTTTTTTAAATCCAAAAGAAAAAACACAAAATTGCCTAAAGTTCTGATGTTTGATGAATTCATAGTTAAACAATAAGTATCTGTACTGGTATCAATCAATATCGGCGATACTTTATTTGGTATCGGATCGATACCAAAATATGAAGTATAGATCAGCACTAATGAGAAGTATGTTTAACACCTGCTTATAGGTTATTTTCAAAATGTATTTTTTAAGCTACCTCATCAATGGGTTTCATCAAGCCATCTTGCTGCTTTCTACATGTGCCGTCACTGGTTTGTGGAGACTCCTGGAACAAATAACTCAAAGAAAAGGTGCTGCATTCTGCCAATTGAAACTGAATAAAACGACTTAATGCAGCAGCAGTAGAAACACGTTTCTCCCTCGCTGCAGCAACAAGCTCTCCACACGCCGGTCCACTTGATGGCAACCAAAGCAACGTCGAGGCTGTCTGTCACGTCGGAGGACTAATCGAGCAACTCCCTGCGGGAATCATTAGCATTCAGGTGGTTCTAAATTGACACAGCAAGTTTAAGTGAGTGTCTAAATGCGTCCGCCTCTTTCTTTGCCGAGTCCATCGTTAAAGGTCACGTAATTCGACATCTGCGTTCTGCCTCCGGAAGCGAAATTAAAATGTCACGCCGGTGTACGTTTGGATTAATTTAGATTACATGGCTTCAGGTGGAGGAGCGGGAAACGCAAAGAGGGACGAATTCTGCAACTCCAGTCGAATCCCAGTTGAAGATTGGTTGCAAAATGAAATATGACGTCTGTACGATAGTGACTTCGAGATATGAGTAATGAATCAGAAACTTGGATTTCATCAGTGAAACGTTTGCAAACAATATCAGATTTTGTCCTTTGTGCTTCAAGCATTTTTTTTTATTCTCAAATGAACAAAAAATTGATTTAACTAAATGTATTGGTAAAAATTTATGAATCTGACATGAAGTCGTCACAGTACAAACTTTTTAAGCTTGATGTCGAAACTAAGAGAAACATTTGGTACCTATTACTGTATTTGACATTTCGGGAAGTTTTTAAAACCTTGAGGAAAACACATACCTTGCATTCTGTTGAGCCAGAGATCGTAAAAAACAAACAAAATATTTTCTTACTGTTAAAGATCTGACCCAAGCAAACGTATTCAGCAGCTATTGTTCACTTTGTCTCGTTACGTTGCATCGTATATCCTCCAGCGGTTGCATGTTTATGTATTTTCTTCATTTAGTTTTACTATCCGCCATATTAGCCACTAGTTTGTTTTTTACCAACCAAAGCACTGACTAACGGGGTTTTGCCAGGTTATTTTGTCCCTGACAGACCTGAACCTGGACGCCTCCCTCCATCAGTTCATACTCGCACTGACAGCTTAGAAATGGTGTAAAAACGCATCGTTCAACCAAGCAACCACTGTAATTGGTCTGTCAGCAGGTTGCTTTTACTGAAAAAGATAACAGCTGCTTTCTGCTTTAAAACTTTGATGTTGCAGATACAGGAGCTTCATCGACACATTTAAATTCCTCAAACATCGGAGCGTCTATCTTGAAAATGCGTCGGCGGCATTGCAGAGTTATACTTGGCTCTGTAAATTCGCTCCCAAGCCAAATAACTCTAAAGCCTTTTCACCTAAAGACGGTCACAAAAGACTTTTCTCCTGATGAATGTTGTCTTGAATTGGATTGTTAAAATTGCACTGAATGGATTTTGAGCCAGGACAGTTCAGATGAGTTGCTGAAATGGAGTGGAGCTGCTGGGATCCAATGTGTTTGCATTTCTGTTGTGCAAAGTTGTGTGTCAACGGTTAAGTTTTTAGTGATTTCAAAGCAAATGAATATTTTTAAGAAATTTATTTCTCTGTTTATATGTTTAGGTACAATTTTGTCCTGTTGTGGATTTGAAAAAGCCACAAAAATGTCCATTGGTGCTGCCAATTGTATATTTTATTATGTGATCATTCTTGAATAAGAACAAGTCAAACACATCCTCCAAAGCCTTAAATTTGATTAAAATTTTATACCAATGATGAATGCTTGTGAACTTTTTCCGTGGTCTAGTATTTTTTTCCCCATATGACACAGTGCTAACTGGTTGAAATAAAGCAATCTCAGCTAAATGGACAAAACATTTAACTGGAACTTCAATGGACTAAAATCCTCTGTGTTTAACACAGGGAGAAAACAAAAGTTAATTACTTTCAACCAGCTGAAGTATTCATTACATCTCAAAATTCTACCAAAGCTAATTTGTTTCAAGACATCAAAATTTTAAGCTTGATGAAAATGTCTCGAAAGGTTCTGCATCACATTTTCATGAGGAAGTTAAAAACGCAACATCTGCGTCTCTGATTCTGTGTTAAATAAAACATTATCCATCACACCTCCTTTTAGCTCCAGCGTTTCTTTCTCATTAGCTCAGTGAATAATGCATCTATTGGAAATTGATTTTTTTTTTAGTAAAAAAAAAATCTGCAAGGCAGAGTTGGTGGCAGTGGTGCTTCCCTTGGCTTGGTGCATCAAACGTGCAGAGTGTGTAAATGATGTTCGCCTAAGGTCAAACATTAGACTGTGTGCCCAGAAAAGGGAAGTGAATGCATAAGTGCCTTGAGCAACACTCTTTCAGGGGTGTATTAAAAAGTTCAGAGGCTTAGACAAGATTCCCAACAATGTAGTGGTTTAAATCTTTGCTTCTTGTTAAATAAGCCACACACCACCTGACTTATCTGTGCAAACTATTCCATTGGTATGAACAAACTACTCCCATACCGTGGTGATTAATGCTGAATGTCACTCCACAGGGGGATCAAACAAACTAAAGACAAACTTTTCTGGGTTCCAAAAAGCAATAACTGTAGCCTAATGACAATTTGGAGGCCATTTGGAAGAAATTATTTAAAGCAAATGATCTTTTGGAACCAGTAAATTTCTGATTCTATAGTTGGTAATTCCTCCCCTGTGTGCTCAGTATTAGCATCTGCAAATGGTCCTACTGTTTTATCTGAAGCTGAGGAATTGTCACACATTGGGCGGGGGAAATAAGATTTCTGTTGTGGCAGTACGACTGAAAAGTACGATTGTTAATAAGGCTGAAACATCACATAAAAAGGCCCCCAGTCCCATACAATCACCTCTATATCGACCATAGTCATCAATCCATTCATCGTGTGAGATGAATGGCAGGATAGGGTAAAGAGGTGACCAGCTTTAACCAAACTGGTCATGTCATTGCTAAATTTTGCCAGTGGATTCTCTAAATATCTATTTCAAAAGAATATTTTGACTGTTTTTTTACAGAAGAGCGTTGCACAGTGGCCCAGTGGCTCGCAGCAAGGAGTTCCTCAGTTCAAAGTGCAGCTGGGGTCTTTTCGGTGTGGAATTAGCTTGTTCTCCCTGTGCATGTGTCTCCAAATTCCTCACACATCCCAAAAACATGCATGATGGGGTAATTGGGCTGTCTGAATTGCCCGAAGGTAAGAGTGTATGTCTGTTTCTCTTTATATCCCTTTGTTGCCTATATATCACATATATTAGGCACTGTACTCCACAAACACTCTCCAAATATGAAGCGGCTACAGAAAATAGATTGATGGATTATCATAGAACAGAGTTGCTGTGTGCAGTAACTCCTTTAATCAGTAATCTTCCAGTTTTTCCCTGTAGTCATCTCATATGAAGCTTTCTCAGAATAACTAAGCATAACTCCATATACCCTCTATTTTGGATTACGCAAAATTGTTCTCTTAATTTATCGTGTGCAAAATATTCAAAGCCCACAAAACGTGACAGCAAATGGACTTCAGTTTCATCAAACAACATATGTACAAGAGAGAGAACTCAAGCTGGACATGTCGGCGCGCCGTCAACTTAAACCAGACCAAACTCAACAATACGTTCAGTTGGAATCTGATATCTACTCTGGGTGCAAAAGTTGTCTCTACTCAGGCATTCACTTCTCTGCCAGAGAGCGAGGCATCCACCACGTACTGCATCTTTCCGGCAGGTATGCACTGGTCGCACGGCGAGTGCAGCTCGTCCATTTCGGTCGTGAAGTGGTCCGGGCTTTCCCCGTTGGACGTCTCCTTGATGACGCTGTAGGTGAGAGCCACGCTGTAGGACGCGGGTTTCTCCATGCGCTGGGGGCCACAGTGGCACAGCTTCTTGAAGGCGGTGCGGAACTTTTGCGACATGGCGTTGTAGATGACCGGATTGATGGCGCTGTTTAGGTAGATGCAGAGACGGCAGAAGAGCAGGAACCAGGTGTCCAGGTAGGGTTTGCCTAGGAAGGAGTTGACCACCACTAAGGTCCGGTAGGGCATCCAGAGCAGGGCGAACAGGATGACGACCACGGCAAGCATCTTCGTCACCTGGTGAAACATCAGTCAGTCAACATCGGTTAGAACGGACAGGAAGAGGGCTGAAACATCCAAATTGGCAAGCAAGACATTTTACCTAAGGTATCTGCTCATTAGGAAATAGTCTCTTTATACATAGTGCTGTTACAGAAAATGTTATTCTGTGCAATGTCAAGCAAAAGTATTCATAGTCCTTCAACTTTGTCAAATTTTGTCATTTTGAAACCACAAACCTCAAAGTGTTTAAGAGCTTTGCTTGTGACAAACCAACAAAAAGTTGTACATATTAGTGAAGTGGAGGAAAAACACTCATGGCTTCCAACTTTAGTTAAAAAGAAGAATCTAAAACCACCAGTTGTTTCAAAGGCATCCATCCATCACCCAATCAAAGAGTATGGCACAACTGACTCACAAGGCTGAACACCTAAACTGATAGAAGAAAGTTCATCGGAGGAAAGGGCAGTAGGCCCACGGTAACTCAGCTGAGATCCACAGACGAGACAGTGGATAGTTTTACACTCCACAAAGGTTGGTGCTTAAGAAGACTGAGAAGAAAAAAAACAACATTGCTGAAAGAAAGTTGTAAGGAGAAGCCCCTTTAAACTTTTCAAGACACCAAAGAAGGAAGGCATTCCAGTCAAATTGATCGAAATGTAACTTTTTAAAATCAATGGCAAGACTTGTCAATTTCTGTTTACAGATAACTCTCCAGCCAGTCTGATGGAGACTGAATTAACTACATTAACTGTTAAAATAAAACAATAATAATCAGTGTCTGCCAAACAGAATGTAAATAATCTGTGATACTGGAATTAATGGTTGGTATACATTATAATGGTATTATTTCCTTGGTGTGGACACTGTAGATGTGAAGACCCCAGACCCACATTATGTTTGTCCTCACATATCTATTTATTGCAACATCTTGCATCTATTAGCCCCACACATCCAGTTGCTTTTTAAAACCATGTGTTTTCATCTAAGCCTGTCCTATCAAATCCAGCCAGGTGTCGATAATGCCCGGCTCTCTGTGCCTAATGCTCCTGATTGGCTGTAATGACTGGCTGCTGGTTGTTCCAGCAACTTTCTGGCACCGTGTTCGCTTCATCCCTGATGCCTCCAGTTATGCCCTCTGACGCCTAAAAATGCAATTTCGTCTCATCTTGATTCGTTCACACACACCCCACTGTTCTCATTCTTAAGCAATCGTATGCAAATTGGAACAGTCCTTCAGGGTTTCCTTCTGGCTGCTTTGACTGTTTCTGTCAGGCAGTGGGATAATTCATGGAAAATCTGTCAAATATGCCCTCCAGTGAGCAGCTGCAAGAAAATAAAACCAGTAATTCCAATTTTACAACCTGTAAATAGTATCTGAAGTAAGTCATTAGCTTGTAGTTTGCAAAAGCTATAATACCCCATAGGCATTTTAGTTTTTGTCTCATTAAATATACAAACTAAATACATTTTCTGAGGCTTTTACTTGGTAGACCAAACATTTAAATTAAGTGTAATTGTGTAGTGGAAAGAAAATCATAAGTGGGTTTCAAATTAGCTTTAGAAACAAAAATCTGACAAAATAGCTCAGACTCAGTCCTGATGGTTGGAGAGTGCGTGTAACCATTAACTGGGATTTAGGCCTGACCTTTGACTAGGTCATGCTAACCTGTGAGCGGACTAATGTGTTTTCTGATGCCTCAAAACACAACGTCTGTGTAACATTACCTGAGGAAAATTGGTTACATCACGTCATATCTTGTCCACTTTTAGCGACTTCAGTATATAAAATGTCAGGTAGTGAGTAAAGTAGCGGAAATGTCCAGTGGAAAATGAATGTCCACTTGCTAAGTATATGTCCCAAAAATATAATGGTTTATTTATTACGCTATATCTGAAAAGCAATGCCATTTACACCAAATATTTATTTGCTCTTTTTCTCAAAATTACATGATTTTGTTTAATTTACTGGGTCTACAATCACACAGTAGTTCAGATTTTGAATGTATTTGACTAATTTTCAAGTCCTTCTCTGTAGATTTCTTACACTACCAGACGTCCAAAAGGAGATTTTCTCACTCACCTGAACATGTCGTCAGCAGGCATTCGGATATTAGACTATAGCACCACTTTCTCCTCATAACTTTATGTTAAATAAACACTAAAAAGTTAGCTTTAAGGCAACGGACTCAACTTCATGTTCAATTTTTTAACATCCTCAATATCTGACTGTTTTATTGGTTCCTGTTCAACTAATAAGTACATTTTAAATAATGATGAACTCACACAGAAACTGAATTTATATCTAATGTAGCCCTGGGTTTTGAGAACCACAAGAAGTGGGGGGGGGGGTGAATGAATTCCTATGACTGAGAGTAACTGAGATTTACGAGGGGAAGTGAAGTGTAAAAAAAAAAAAAAAAAGAGACAGAGGATTCTGGGAGAAAAAAAACGAGAAAGAGAGAGGAAGGAGATAGGGGAATAGAAAGAAAGAGGGATTGGAACAATACGAAAAAAAATCGTGTTAAACATAGTTGGCGAGTTAGAAATAAGATTATACGCAGAGTATAATTAATAATCGAGTAATGAGGAGTGTGGACCTGTTAACGAGGACTGCTACTGCTACTGTTTAGAGGACACTGCTGCAGGGCACGTGTGGGGGGAAAGCAGCAAGATGGCGGGGACGTTTCCCTAAAGATAAAGAAAGCTACAAGAATCCTGCGTGGAGACGCTAAAGGGAAAGAAGAAAAGGAAAGTGGACTCGCTAAGCAGCGGTGACGGTGAGGACGTCGGCGGTGCGAGCCGGTTTCGCTGGTCCATCCGGTTCCAACAAGAGGGAAAATAACAAGGACTTCTGCGTTCGTTTTGCGAACTCAAACGTCAACAGGCCTGCAACGGAAGCGTCGACGGGTATTGGACTGTATGTGTGAGTGTGGGCCCTGGTGCGGATGTGTGTGAAGTTATATGCTGAAATGTGAAGTTGGTGTAAGTTTAAGAACTGTTAATGTTTGTAAATGCATATAAGGGGTTATAGAAGCTGTTATGTGTTAATTTCCTACCAACGTTCAGGGTAGAATAAGCCAGGTTAGTTTGTGGGATGTTGAAGATAAATAAGAAAAACAACTTTGTGTGGGTGTCTGGATTGTTTTACTGGGAAGGTAAAAAAAACAGTAGTGGAGTAATAGCTACTTACATGAGGTAAACCTGCATGGTATCTACCTGAAAATCACGAACCCAAGTAGCCACCCTGCAAGTGAGTTAAAGTTCTGCCCTGAGAATAGGTGATGGAGTAGTGGGGTGCTACACTAAGGTAACAGTTTTGGTAAAAAATACTAAAAATAAAGATATCTGGACAGTATCACATGTTTCTGGTTATTATACAGCAAAAAAACCTGACGATTGATGAAAGAGCTCAGAGAAGGACTTTCTGTCCTTGGAAAAAAAATCTGACTTTATGCAGCACACAGCTTAGGTAACTGACAGCAAGGTACACTGGAGTTGCTTATCAGTAAAAAGGTATGCCGCCCGTCATCCTAATGCCTTTTACTCAGTTTGGTCCTGTCAGAAGTACAGTACAAGCATGTCTGGGGAATGATAATGTGGTGAGGAATATAGCCAGTGACCAATACTCTGTTTTTTCAGTGTTTCACAACAAAGAAAAACGGAAAAACAAAACCACCAAATGTTTAATTCATCTGACAACTTTTACTGAGTTAGAATAGAAAGTGCATCACTGATGTAGGTTTAAATGAATGACAGAATGCGTAAAGAGCATAACTCTTGACTTGTTTGGATTTTATCATGTCAGAACCACAGAAATGAATTTGTTTCATGGGGGTTTCATGTAAAAGACCAGTGCTAAAGGGCACATAAAT